>NC_044561.1:11726487-11832121 GCF_007565055.1 Rhinopithecus roxellana
GATGCATAACAATCACATTAGGGTAAATGGGGTATTCATCACCTCAAACTTTTATCCTATGTGTTACAAACAATTTATACTCCTAGTTATTTTTTTTTTTTTTTTTTTTTTTTTTTTTTTTTTTTTTTTTTTTTTTGAGACGGAGTCTTGCTCTGCCGCCCAGGCTGGAGTGCAGTGGCCGGCTCTCAGCTCACTGCAAGCTCCGCCTCCCAGGTTCACGCCATTCTCCTGTCTCAGCCTCCCGAGTAGCTGGGACTACAGGCGCCCGCCTCGTCGCCCGGCTAGTTTTTTGTATTTTTTTTTTAGTAGAAGGGGTTTCACCGTATTAGCCAGGATGGTCTCGATCTCCTGACCTCATGATCCGCCCGTCTCGGCCTCCCAAAGTGCTGGGATTACAGCCTTGAGCCACCGCGCCCGGCCACTCCTAGTTATTTTTAAGTGTACAATTAAATGTTTGTAACTGTAATTTTAATTTGTTTAGACAAAAGCAGAAACTCAAGTAAACCCAATAGCACTTAAGAAAGGATGATATTGTTTCAGTAAATAAGATGGAGCTCATAATTAAAGATCTGGAATCTGAACTCTCCAAAATGAAAACCATAGAAGACTTTACTAAAACAATTAGATAAATATAAAAGCCTCTATCTAGATTTAAAATTTAGGGATTTGTTGTCAAATGCACGAAACAAGTCAGTCAAAATATAGTTACAGAAAATAAGCTCATTAATTTGCCTCAAAAGTATAATTTTTAGTGAGACAGGTTCACACCATTAGTGGGAAGTAGAAGTTAATTAGATATTATAATTATGGAAACACGATGTTAATAAATGAACTGACCTTTAAAATGTTTGTCCAGAAGAGTTTTTGTCTCTTCCCCATTTGTTGGTTTTATATAGCTTTTTTCCACCTTCAGATCCTCATCTGGTCACCTGATCTGTTAGCCTTTCAGCGAAATATTTTTGAAGTATTTAATTCAGACAGTAGTATTGTCATGAAATTGCTTTTCAGCATGTCCCCAAATAGAAATACTGGTAAGTTTAACTATTGTTTGGAAGATTAAAATTGAGACTAAAATGGTCAAGTACAGTTACTATAACTACATTTCACTTTGTGGCACTTGGTAACTTAACTTTCTTTGATAGTGATCTTGGGGTATTATCATTCGACAGCACACTGAGAAAAACGATCCTGTATAGTCTTTTTCCACTGTATATAAAAACATCCTTGTGAAATGGGAAATGAATAATACAGAGATTAAGGGATACATAATTCACAAAATGGTTAAAAATAACACCTTGGTTAGCCTGAAGGGGGTGTGTGCATGATAGAAGGCACACTCTCCGGGCCTTGGTTCGATGTTAGTAGCTTAAGTGTCTTTGAAGCCGTTCTAGTTCTTTTTGATCACCCATTCAGCTGTGTTTTGTCTCCCCTAGGAGCTGTTCGTCTGAATTACGTTTCAGTGCCGAATGACTAATTGATCCCGAATAATGAGTGAAAATGTACAAGAAGGGGAAAGGAAATGCCTGAAAATATCTTTGAGGGACAATTTTAAAGAATCTTTCAACTGGTTTAATAAACACATTTATAGCTTTTTAGTTTTAGTTTTTTAATTGTAGATATTTAAGAAATACAACATGATGTTTTGATATTTCTACATGGTGAAATAGTTATGGCAGGCAAAAAAATTGTTAGAAATCCTTCTAAAGATACGTGTACTTTTTGAGAACAATTTAAAAACTATAATTGCATACACTAGACATGCTCTCCCACATCCTCTTTGTTACAGCACTGTTGAATGGGAAACTTTATTCTTATAGAAACTTTCTCCTCTTAAATGCAAGTCCTTTTCTAATTATGTAGGAAAAAATAAAATACTAAGCATTTTTCTTTTACGTTCTTCATTGAACTCAGGAGAGAGAACAGAGACCAGTAAGAATGCTCTTGTGGAGAAACAATAGACCAGATCTTTATTCACAACTCATGCCAGGAGGCCAGTCCTAGAGTCACCTTGTGTTGGAAATCCTACCAATAGTTCGTGTCAACAGAAAACTTTTCTTAGAAGAAAAATTCGTGATTTCTTCCTGAAGCCTACAGACATCAAATAACAGTGTGAAGAACTACTTATCCAAGGTTAGTTATATTATCCTTCTTCCTTTGGTTTTCAGATTTCTGATGCAATTCATGTTTTAAGTAGGTGAAATAGTGAATTAACTGACTTACGTGTGTTAAATAAGGATCAGCATTACCTGTGTTATCAAAAAAAAAAAAAAATCAAAATTTACAATTTTCTAAAAGTCCCTGGAGCTCTCATTTTTATGAAATATGCATTGGTTAACTTCATTCAATAAACTAAAGTAATACATTTTAAATTGCTTTAAAAGCTGCATTTAAGTTACATTTTAGAAAGTGAATATTATTTCCTAGTAACTAAAGATACACTTTTGAGATGTTTTGGCTTACTTTCTGATTGGTTTGAGTTTGGCTGTGGTTCATAACACTTTTAATGTTTTCCTGTACCATCGCAAGTTTTGCACCCCTAATCAGAAGTGAATGTTGGACATCCAAACACTTAACCACATAGCTTAGGTTACTTTAAATAATGAAAGTAACCACAAGCTTAGGTTACTTTAAATAATGAACGTCACCATTGGTATATTGTTAATATGTTAGTTAATAGTCCTAGTGTTAATAGGGTGGTGGAATAAAAGTGGAATCAGATGATTAAGCCAGATGTTATTAGGAGGGCTGAGAGGGCTCCTGTTAGTGGTCAAGGACTGGGTTTGACTATGTGGTAGGCATGGAATTGGTGAGTCATTAAGTGTTGTTATATAGATAAGAGACTTACCAAGAGTGTGAACACATAGGCTTGGATTAGAGCAACTGCGATTTCTAGAATTGTCAGTAATACTAGGAGTGCGAAGATCAGTGAGGTAGCAGGTAAATTAATGGTTGATAATGCTAACACGGCGTTTCCAATTAGGTGCATTAGTAGATGGCCTGCTGTGATATTAGCGGTTAGGCGTACAGCTAAGGCTACTGGTTGAATAAATAGGCTAATAGTTTCAATGACTACTAGTATGGGAATAAGAGGTGTAGGTGTACCCTGTGGTAGAAAGTGGGCTAGAGAGCTCTTAGTTTTAGAGCGAAGACCTGTAATTACTGTATCAGCTCACCGGGGGATTGCCATAGCTAGGTTTATAGATAATTGGGTGGTGGGTGTAAATGAGTGAGGTAGGAGTCCAAGGAGATTGGTTATGGTGATAAAAATAATTAGAGATATTAGTATTAGAGATCAGGTTTGTCCTTTGATGCTATGAGTTATTATTATTTGTTTTAGGGTCAGTTGAATTAGGTTTTGTTGAATGGTAATTAGTCGGTTATTAATGAGGCATTTGGAAGTTGGAAATAATAGTATAGGAAATAGAATGATAGGTACTACAGCAGGTTGACCTAGGATTGTTGGAGTTATGAATGGGGTAAATAAATTTTCGTTCATTTTAGTTGCCAGGGGTTATTGTGGAGCTGTGTGTTAGGGGTTTTTTGTGATAGGGGCATATAGTAATTTGTGTTTAATAGTTTTAATTGTGTGATAAGGTATAGTGTGGGGAGTATGGTTGTGATGGTAGTGAACCATGTAGATGTATTTAGTTGAGGCATTTCACTGCAGAGAGGAGTTTTCTCAATCTTTAACTTAAAAGGTTAATGCTAGAATAGCTATACAGTGGGTTTGTAAGAGTATTTAAAGGGGTGGGGGAAAGAAGTATAAAGTAGGGGGTGGTACGTCTATAGGGTAAATATGGGTCCTATTTAAAAGATTTTTAGTGGGATTAATTCTGCGAAAATAGGCATGAAGCTGTGATTGGCGCCGCAAATTTCTGAGCATTGTCCGTAATAGACACCTGGTCATGTAGCAGTAAACGTAGTTTGGTTTAAGCGTCCAGGAACTGCATCCATTTTTAGGCCTAGTGTGGGAATAGTCCATGAGTGTAAGACGACTTGAGATGTAATTATTATACGGACGGGGGCTTCGATTGGAAGAACTACTCAATTGTCAACGTCTAGAAGTCAAAGGTCCCCTGGATTTAAGAATAATGGAGGGAGTATATAAGAATTAAAGATTAATCCTCCATAATCTGTATATTCGTAGGTTCAGTATCATTGATGTCCAATTGATTTGATAGTAAAGGAGGGGTTGTTAATTTCGTCTGTTAAGTAGAGGATGCACAGGGATGGGAGGGCGATTAAGACTGAAATGATTGCTGGTAAGATAGTTCAAATAGTTTCTATTTCTTGGGTATCTGTAGTATTAGTGTTGGTTAGTTTTGTTGTGAGTGTTGAGGATAGAACGTATAAGACTAAAAGCTAATTAAGAAGATACGGATGATTAAAAAGTGTGGTCATGGAAGGCGATTAGCTCTTCTATGATAGGGGATGTGGCGTCTTGTAAACCTCGTTGGACTGGGTGAGCCATATAAGATATATGGGGTTCAGCCTATAATCTAGTTCTGACAAAGCTATGAAATAATTTTTCTAATACCTTATTGTAAAAGTTGTTATAGAGGTTATAGGACTGGCTTGAAACCAGTTTTAGGGGGTTCGATTCCTTCCTTTTTTATTTAGTTTTGATAGAGGTTGGTTCATCAAATGTGTGATATGGTGGAGGGCAGCCGTGCAATCATTCTAAGTTAGTAAAGGGCTGTTCGATTAATAGAACTTTACGTTTTGAGGCAAAGGCCTCTCAGGTTATGTATACTATTAATATTATCGCTACTAGGGAGATGAAGGAGCCTATAGATGATACATATATTCATGTGGTATAGGCATCAGGGTAATCAGAATAGCGTCGAGGTATTCCGGACAAGCTGAGGAAGTGTTGTAGAAAGAAGGTTAAATTTACACCTACAGATGGAATGGCAAAGTGGGCTTTGGCGCAAGCTTGGTTTAGAGTATAGCCTGAAAATAGGGGAAACCAGTGAATAAACCCTCCTGTAATAGCGAATACAGCTCCTATTGATAAAATGTCGTGAAAGTGGGCTACAACGTAGTATGTGTCGTGTAGTACAATATCTAGTGATGAGTTTGCTAATACAATACCGGTTAAGCCCCCTACGGTAAAGAGAAAAATAAAGCCCAAGGCTCAGAGTATTGCAGGGGATCACTTGCTGTTACCTCCGTGAAGTGTAGCAAGCCAACTAAAGACTTGAACGCCAGTGGGAATTGCGATAATTATAGTGGCGGAGGTGAAGTAGGCCCGTGTATCTACGTCTATGCCTACTGGGAATATATGATGAGCTCACACAGTAAAGCCTAAAAACCCAATTGATATTATAGCTGAAACTATACCTATATACCCGAATGGTTCTTTTTTTCCCTAGTAGTATGTCACAATGTGAGAAATTATTCCAAACCCAGGTAGAATAAGAATGTATACTTCAGGGTGACCGAAAAATCAAAATAATTTTGGTACAAGATGGATCTCCTCCTCTGGCAGGATCAAAGAAGGTAGTGTTAAGATTACGGTCTGTTGGTAGCATTGTGATGCCAGCAGCTAATACTGGTAGAGAGAGGAGTAGTAGGATTGCTGTGATTAAGACTGATCAAATAAATAGGGCGGTTTGATATTGAGATACTGCAGGGGGTTTTATATTAATGATAGTTGTGATGAAGTTGATAGCTCCTAAGATAGAAGAAATGCCTGCCAGGTGAAGTGAGAAGATGGTTAGGTCTACAGAGGCTCCTGGGTGAGAGAAATTTCCTGCTAAAGGGGGATAGACTGTTCAACCCGTTCCGGCACCAGCTTCTACTATGGCGGATGCGAGGATGCGAGTAGAAGTAGGAAGGATGGGGGAAGGAGTCAGAAGCTTATATTCAAGCGGGGAAATGCGATATCGGGAGCGCCAATTATCGGAGTACTAGTCAGTTTCCGAAGCTTCTGATTATGATGGGCATAACTATAAAGAAAATTATAACAAATGCATGGGCTGTAACAATAACGTTATAAATGTGGTCGTTGCCTAATAGGTTGCTGGGTTGACCTAGTTCGGCTCGAATAAGAAGGCTTAGAGCTATGCCTATAACTCGAGTCATGCGCCGAATAGTAAATACAAGGTTCCAATATCCTTGTGATTTGTTGAGAAAACCAACGGTTGATGAGCATAGGTAGGAAGAAGGTAAAAGGCTGAGTAAGCATTAGGCTGTAAACCTAGGACAGAGGTTAAGCCCTCTTTTATCAGCCTCGAGGTGTTTTCGTTGAATTGCAAATTCAAGGAGCAGCTTTAATTTCTGCCGGGGCTTCTCCCGCCTTTTTTCCCTGCGGCGGGAGAAGTAGATTAAAGCCATTGAGTAGGGTATTTAGCTGTTAACTAAATTTTTGCGGGTTTGAGTCCCATTGATCTAGCAAGGGTTTAGCTTAATTAAAGTAATGATTTGCGTTCAGTTGATGCAGAGTGGTTTTGCAGTCCTTATATATTCAGAAACTAAGTAGTGGTTTAACTTACTAAGGGCTTTGAAGGCTCTTGGTCTTAGTAACCTAAATTCTTGCAATAGTTAGGGTTAGTGGAGAGATTGGTAAGAGGAAGGTGTGAGGATAATGAGCGGGGGATGAGAAGTGTAGGTTTTGTGTTTTCAATTGTCATTTATTTTTACATTTTAGATGTGGGGAGTAGTGTTATGGAGGTAGCATAGATTAGGTGTATGTAGAAATACAAGTTAAGTAGGGTTATTTATAGTAACTATAAGATAGGAATGAATGATGAAGTTGTTATTTGTAAGTTCTTGAATGGTAATTCATTTGGGCAGGAAGCCGGTTCATGGAGGTAAGCCTCCTATGGATAGAAGAGTGGATGATATTAATGGTATTATCAAGTTAATTTGTTTCAAGTGCAAGATAATATGAGGGTGTGGTGTTTGAGTTTGATTTAGGGCTAGAAATGCGGTGGTTGTTAAAATAATGTATACAGTAAGGTAAAAGATTGTGACATTTGGGTTTAGGTTAGTGTTTTCATTCAGCCTATATGTTAATTGAGAATATGCTAGGATTTTACGTAGTTGTGTTTGCTCCTCTGCTTTTTGAAGCAACCCTTTTCTTCCTGCGATCACCACTCCTGTGGCCCCTTTGTGGTCTCTCTGTGTGTCACAGGGTTTGTAACATTGGTACTTTTTCCAACTACATATACTTTTATTTATTTTTCACCTTCCCACGTTGTCGCTTTTTAACCATGTATCTGCCTTTAACTATTCCTCCATCTCCCTTTCAGCCAAACTTTTAGGAGGAGAAGCCCTCCGTTTGATATCTTTACTTTCTCACCTCTGGTTCACTCTCTCCCCCCTGCTGACACTCAGCTTACTCACACACTCCACAATCACTGAGTTGCCACAGGCAATGGCATTTGGGGCTTTTCTGCCTTCTTGGCAAAATATGACTCTGTTCATTGGGGTATTAGGATAAGATACCTACTGACCAGGCACTGTGTTAGTGCAGCCATCACAGAAATGAGAAGCAGACACCACCTCCATTCTGATGAGACTCACCAGATCAGCCATTTCTGATGAACATCAGATGCCTTGATCTCTCCTTTCACTTTTGCAGGCTTTACTTCATGCCACGTACATTTCCCCGTTCCCCAAGTCTCCTTTCTCTCCAACCCCTCCCCTTATCAGACACAGCTTTTTAAAGCAATCACGGTCATACCCATGGCTTCAATTGTTTTCTATATGCTGTTATGACAATAGAATTTAAATGTTGTTCTTACATAACAGTTTTCTTTTACCGACACCTCATTTGTACAACCATAAATTCAAAGTTTCCCTAGAAAGTAATCACTAAAAAGTGTCATTCTTAGTAGTACTTGTAGGAAATTTCCTTAATGGTTTGAGTTACTGTGTGTGTGTTACTTTTGAAACATGAGTTGGGATGTCACAGCATGGACTTAGCCTACAGAGGTTTATATCCAATTTTCAACCTGAGGGTTCCATTTCAATTGACACTTAAAGAGTTCAAAACTGTCTCATTCCGCCACCTATTCTTCTTCCTACATGCTCTGTCTAGGGGAGATCACTGCTATTTACACAGTCCATCAAACTAGGGCCTTAGCAGCCTGTTTTCCTCCCCCTCTTCTTCTCGTCTATCACAAGCACTTCCTGCTCTATCTCCCAAATGACCACAAACTTTTCCTTCCACTTGAGTCACTGCCGCCGCCTTTAGCCTCACTGTTCTCCAGACGAACGCAGGGTCTCTTAATTAATTAGCCCCATGCTTTCATCAAGTCCTCTCCATTGTGCAGAGTGACATCACTGCAAACACATCTGAGAGAGACTCCTCACCCTGTGTGGTTCAGTGACTCTCGTTTCCAGATAAAATTCAAACTCTAGCCCAGACCCTAATTTTGGGTCAGACAGATCTGCGTTTTTATTCCAGGTTGATTCACTGTCCAGCAGTGTAGCCTCAGACAATGAAACCCTTTGTTTGCTCATCTGCCTAACTCACTGAGGTTGGGACTGTTTCACACACGTGCAGTATTGGATCTTACAAGAGACTTATGTTGAATGAAGGGGAGGCATTTTAAAATCCACATCAAAAAACTGTTATCTTTAAAATAAAAAAAACACTAATCTACTATGTCACTTCCCCTCCAAGCAGGACTTCTGCCTTACTTTCTGATCATCGTGATCGGCTTGTGGGGATCCAGATTACTCAGGATTAAATTGTGGCCCCATCTTGAGCAGTCATGGAAACTTGGGAAGCTACTTAACTTCTCCATCTAGACTGATTCTGTAAAATCCATAAAATGGAATGGTTCTGGGGTGTGAAATGGGATGCCACACTTGGAACACTGTCAGGCTTTCCAGACGTTTACTGTTCATCTTCATCAAATGAGGCAGTGGTATCCCACTGTGTGGTTCTCGATTGTATAAGAAACATGTTTTATGCATTGATAGTAAAAGAAATATCTGAATATCCCTGCCATGGAAGAAACGAGGAGAAAAGAGAGTTGGTAGGTCCTGGCATTTCAGAACTGGGAAGGATTAATTCAGTCCCTATTTTGTGACAAGGAAGGGAAGTGTGATATGCCCTAGGCTTTCATTCAAGTCACGTCATCACTCTTGAGAGTGGGACCCAGGGCTCTAGGAGTTGCTATGGTCAAGTTGGAGACAAAAACTAACACTTGTAGACAGGAGAGAAGCATTTCCTTACCAAAGCAGTTCAAAATTGTGATAACTACATTTGGTGAGCAATGAAAGCTGCCAGACTCAGAAAAACAGAGATGCTAATGGAACTGACTTCAGTAACCGGGGTTTTCTATGGAGTTCATTGCCCAGGGTGACTTCCAGTAAAAACCCCCACTCCCCTGCACTTTTCTCAGGACTGGAAAGCTCAGGCAGCCCAGGACAAATAGTGCAGTCACTGCAGACGGCAGGGTGGCCACAGGTGAGCAGCAGCAGGGATGGGGCATTGTGAGCATTGGGTGGGTCTGTGGGTGGGGTATTGTGAGCCAATAGCCTGACTTGGTTGCTTCCTGGTAACCAGGTGACATAGGAGGCTTTGTGGGTACAAGCATCAGCCAGGGCCAGCAGCCTTCAGTGGTAGTGGGAGTGGGGGGAGAAGGAGCTCCGACTCAACTGTCTGCAGTTTTGTGCCCCTTAGCGTTTTTCTTTTGTGCCCCTGGCTTTTCTTACCAACTCCATACAGCAGCCACTTTCAGAGGTGGTGGCAGAGGCTCCAGGCTCGCCTGGGGTCACACCACTTCTGCAACACCAGTTGCAGAACACTGCTAGGGCAGTGCAGCCGCCCATAAAAACTGCATTCTCCCATGGGCCCTGCGGTGGCCTATCTGTGACTGCTGCAGGCTGAACGTGGGACCCTGCGAGGAATCTGAGACTCCTGAGGCTGTGGCAGCCGCGCCACCAGCATCCACCGCTGCAGAGCCTGCCAGATTGATCTGGGAGCCACGGAGGTCCATCCCGTGCACTACCACGCAATGCAAAGATCTCCAAAGGTAAAGAAGCCATGGGTGCCATTTGCTCTCTGGCATCTCTCTGGCTCCCACCGCCCCCACCCCTTTGCCGTCCCTCCCCCCTCAGAGACATCCTCAGCTTCCAGCTCCCTCCTGCCCATAGCCGGCTTTCCCGGGGCGCGGCATGGGGGACAAAGGCTGGTTCTGCCTCTGTCTTTGTTGGTGAGCCTTCTTTGTTGAGGCCTTTTTTGGCCTAGTCCCTCTTTTCTCAGTAAAATTTCAAATCCTCCAGTTTTGGAGTCCCATCTCCCATTCTCTTGTCCTTACCTATGCAGCTGGTCTGGGCCCTAAGTGACGAGCCAGTTAAGGGCCCAATTGTTTCTTTTCTCCCATTCTTTAAGGTAAGCTATAACTGGGATAATTCAGACTCAAATATGTGGGAAGTCTGAAATTCAAAATAGAGTTTGCCATGGAGGAGATTATATGGTATTCTCTTTTTTTTTTTTTTTTTTTTTTGAGACGGATCTTGCTCTCTCGCCGGCTGGAGTGCAGTGGCCGGATCTCAGCTCACTGCGAGCTCCGCCTCCCGGGTTTACGCCATTCTCCTGCCTCAACTCCCAAGTAGCTGGGACTACAGGTGCCCGCCACCTCACCCAGCTAGTTTTTTGTATTTTGTAGAGATGGGGTTCCACCGTGTTACCCAGGATGATCTCCATCTCCTGACCTCGTGATCCGCCCGTCTCGGCCTCCCAAAGTGCTGGGCTTACAGGCTTGAGCCACCGCGCCCGGCCTATATGGTATTCTTGATAGTGGAGTCACATTGTCAGAAGCTGCTTTATTTCTTCCAATTAATTTGAACAAAGAAGTAAAACAAATTGGGGGACATGCTTAAAATGACTACGAAAGGTATGACATGTTACTGCCAGGCCGTGAGAAGTTGTTTTTGTTTGGTTTTACCCAAAGGAGTTTAGCCATGGAGCTCTGATTACTTACACCGTCCACTTGCATACACTCCATACACCCAAGGTTCCCTGTGGGATTCCTCAGCAACACCAATGCACTGACCGTCACTCTGTGTTCTCCTAGATTCTGATGAAGATCTGCAGGCGTCTGCACAGAGCGGTGTGGAGGAGAATATGAGATCAGAACTTGTAAGACGTATTTCTTTCTCTGGAAGAGAAATTTTTTTTGTTTTTTCTGGGGTCACTAGAGGTTATGACCAACTGAGGCCTGATTGACGATGGCAGTCAAAGGACGGCTTCACTTACAAACTGTTTGGTAGTGAGTGTATTTCTGAGAAGCAGCCTTTTCTCCCTGAAAAATAATTTTGTATTTGCCAGCCAACATGGACACTTGCTAAATATTCCCAAAAAAAAAACCCACTGCACTGTCCACAAGCATCCTCTATGCTTTCTTTCGGGGCCAGTTACCTGATCACTATTTTGTTGTGTTTTTTCTCTTATTGCAGAGCAATTCGAAAGCCCAGCCTCAACTCTGTACGTATTCTTTTTTTTTCTAACAGCTTTATTTAAACGTAGTTGACATGCAAAACAATTTGCTCATTTAAATTAGGTGATTCAGCGTTTCTACTATATTTACACGGTTGTGCAACCATTGTTACAATCTCATCTGAGAACCTCTTTATTCTCCCTCAAAGAAACCCCACTAGTAGTCACTCCTCTGTCTTTCCCAAATCCCACACCCCTGGATGTAGGCAGCCTCGAATCTACTTCCTGTTTCTATAGTACAGTGGCTTTCTATATTAACCGGTTCTTAGGGTGACTATTTCACATTGATGAGGTTGCCCTTGCTAGAAAGCCAAGGATCTTTCATTTCTTTCTGCCCGTCTCCTTTGCCTTCACATTGATGAGGTTGCCCTTGCTAGAAAGCCAAGGATCTTTCATTTCTTTCTGCCCGTCTCCTTTGCCTTCCTTCAACACAAGGAGAATGGTCCAGCAGCAGCTCAGTCCATGCTTGTCAACCACCCCCCTCCATATACTCCAGCCCTGGTCCACAGCCCCCAAGGCTCCTTGTGGGATTCCTCAGCAACCCCAATGCACTGACCATCACTCTATGTTCTCCTAGGTCCTGTTGAAGATCTGCAGGCGTCTGCACGTGACAACATGGAGGATATGAAATCAGAACGTGTAAGACTTTATTTCTTTCTCTGGAAGAGAAATGTTTTTTTTGTTTTGTGTTTTGTTTTTTCTGGGGCTTATAGACTATCAAGTGAATATCATTTTTGACTGCCATCATGGACCAGGCTTCAGTTGGTCATGGACTCTAGCGACTGGTCACTAGAGGTTATGACCAACTGAGGCCTGATTGACGATGGTAGTCAAAGGACGGCATCACTTACAAACTGTTTGGTATTGAGTGTATTTCTCTGTAGCGACTTTTCTCCCTGAAAAAACAATTTTGTATTTGTCTGCGAAGATGGACGCTTGCTAAATATTCCAAAAAAAACCCCACTGCACTGTCCACAAGCATCCTCTATGCTTTCTTTTGGGGCCAGTAACCTGATCACTGTTGTTTTTTTTTTTTCTCTTGTTGCAGAGCAATTCGAAAGCCCAGCCTCAACTCTGTACGTATTCTTTTTTTTTTAACAGCTTTATTTAAACGTAGTTGACGTGCAAAACAATTTACTCATTTAAATTTGGTGATTCAGCGTTTCTACTATGTTTACACGGTTGTGCAACCATTGTTACAATCTCATCTGAGAACCTCTTCATTCTGCCTCAAGGAAACCCAACTAGTAGTCACTCCTCTGTCTTTCCCAACTCCCACACCCCTGGATCTAGGCAGCCTCGAATCTACTTCCTGTTTCTATAGTACAGTGGCTTTCTATATTAACCGGTTCTTAGGGTGACTATTTCACATTGATGAGGTTGCCCTTGCTAGAAATCCAAGGATCTTTCATTTCTTTCTGCCCCTCTCCTTTGCCTTCCTTCAACACCAAGGAGAATGGTCCAGCAGCAGCTCAGTCCATGCTTGTCAACCACCCCCCTCCATACACTCCAGCCTTGGTCCACAGCCCCCAAGGCTCCTTGTGGGATTCCTCAGCAACCCCAATGCACTGACCATCACTCTGTGTTCTCCTAGGTCCTGTTGAAGATCTGCAGGCGTCTGCACATGATGGCGTAGAGGATATAAAATCAGAACGTGTAAGACTTTATTTCTTTCTCTGGAAGAGAAATGTTTGTTTTTGTTTTGTGTTTTTTTTTTTCTGGGGCTTCTAGACTATCAAGTGAATATCATTTTTGACTGCCATCATGGGTCAGGCCTCAGTTGATCAGGGACTGTAGCGACCGGTCACTAGAGGTTATGACCAACTGAGACCTGACTGACAATGGCAGTCAAAGGACGACATCACTTACAAACTGTCTGGTAGTTAGTATGTTTCTCAATAGCAAGCTTTTCTCCCTGAAAAATAATTTTGTATTTGTCAGCCAACATGGACACTTGCTAAATATTCCCAAAAAAACCCCACTGCACTGTCCACAAGCATCCTCTATGCTTTCTTTCGGGGCCAGTAACCTGATCACTGTTTTGTTTTGTTTTGTTTTTTCTCTTATTGCAGAGAAAGTCGATTGTCCAGTCTCGCCTCTGTACGTATTTTGTTTTTTTTAACAGCTTTATTTAAACGTAGTTGACATGCAAAACAATGTACCCATTTAAAGTAGGTGATTCAGCGTTGTTAGATCTACTAACATTCCCACATCTCAGAATAGGGAACTGAGGCACAGAGGGTTCATTTCACTCTCCCAGGTATGTGCAGATTCTAAGTAGGATTTGATCCCAGGCCATTCTTGGTGACTTGGATCTGCTGCTTTTCTATATTGTCTCATCTAAAGAAAGGTATCTCCCTCACAAACAGTCCGTTTTAAGTGCAATGAACCTTGCAAAATCCTCCTAGAACCCAAATCTAAATTCAGGTAGAGTTGAAAAGCAGACGGTAACAACTGGGATCAAAAGTTTCATCTGGGAAAAAGTTTTTACTCATTTCTCTGCTGTCCTCTGCCAGCAACATGTCAAGCACTGTCTTTATTATAATACATTTCCAAGAATCTATAAGAAGTCTGCTCTGCCTTGCAGGTTTGCCTATGGGTTCCAAGGGCTGGACAACAAAACTATGGAAGTGGAGCAGAATTTGTTGTGCAGGAAATAAAGGTAGTGTGGAAATTAAATCATTAAGTTCACTTAAGCAACTAATTGCAGTTTATTCATTCAGTGCCCCATATTAGAGAAACTCAGTAAATGTTGTGTCATGTTCTTCATGTATTTCATTTGTGCCAATTTATGCATTAAATCAATGGTGGGTGACACAAGTACACAAGTCAAGTAACATTGACAACTTAGAGTTCAGTTCTTTTTTTTAGTATTTTAGTTTTTTGTGAAAAGGTCTCCTTTGTCGCCCAGGAGTGCACTGGTGCGATCACAGCTCACTGCGATGTTGACCTCCCCAGGTTCAGGTGATCCTTCCACCTCAGCCTCCCAAGTAGCTGTCCATAAGGCACATGCCACTTTATCAAGTTTATTATTATTATTATTATCTTTGTGGAGAAGGGATTTCACCATTCTGCCCAGGCTGGGTTCACTTTTGATGGTAAAGGACATCTCAAATGTTTAGACATTTGCTTTCAGTTTGGTCAATTATGAATACAGCTATTACAAACCTTCCTGTGTCTTGTTTGGAAACATAATTTTAAAAATGTAACTGAGGAAATACTTCAGGTTATGATGAATTGCTTGTATGGTAAGACTATATTTTTCTTTGTAAGAATTTTGGTAGAATTTACCAGTGAGATCATCTGAATATAGTGTTTTAGTTGTTTGAAAAGATATTAATCATTGATTCCATATCTAAAATTCTAAAATAAATATAGGCCTATTCAGATGATCTATTTCTCCTGAGAAGACTTTTGGTCTTCTAACATAGATTTTATAAATTTGTTCATTTCATCGACTGTATCCAATTGTGAGCACAGATGTGTTCAGAATATTCCTTTATTATTTACTATTTTTTGATTCGACTCCTCTTAAACTAATATTATTAGTATACTGTGACTTCTTTATTTCCTTTGTGGGTAGCCAAGGTAGAGGTTTACCAATTTCACCGATCTTTTCAAAGAACCGGCTTTCGGTTTTTTTGGTATTTTCTGGATTTCCTGTTTTCTATTCCATTGTACTCTGCAATCATTATTGATTTATCATCTGTTCTATGTTACACTGCTGTTTTTCTCTCATTGCCCAAGGTGAAGCTTAGATTATGAATTAAGATTTTTCTCATTATTGTGACAGCATCCTGAATGTAACTCATTGAATGTAGTCTCATTAAAATGCACACTGAATAATTCAAATGGTAAAGATGTATGCTTTACTACAACTTGAAAAATACAACAGGGTAGATGATAAACTTAGTGGCAGGGTATGTAGATCCAAGAAGTTAAAGGATCTTGTAACATTTCATAAAACTGGGGATTTGCCTGGACCTTCAGATGGGGAGGAGGTGTGATGAGATGCTGTCGCTGAACCATACAGTGCCTTTCTGTTTTAAACTGTTCTTAAGGTGACTATTTCACATTGATGAGGTTGCCCTAGCTAGAAAGCCAAGGCTCTTTCAATTCTTTCTGGCCCTCTCCTTTGCCTGCCTTCGACACCAAGGAGAATGGTCCAGCAGCATCTCAGCCCATGCTTGTCAACCGCCCACTTCCGTACACTCCATACACCCCAAGGTTCCTTGTGGGATTCCTCAGCAACACCAATGCACTGACCGTCACTCTGTGTTCTCCTAGATTCTGATGAAGATCTGCAGGCGTCTGCACATGGCAGTGTGGAGGAGAATATGGCATCAGAATTTGTAAGACGTATTTCTTTTTCTGGAAGGGAAACTTTTTTTGTTTTTTTCTGGGGCTTCTAGACTATCAAGTGAATGTCATTTTTGACTGCCATCGTGAATCAGGCCTCAGTTGGTCATGGACTTGAGCCACAAGTCACTGGAGGTTATGACCAACTGAGGCCTGATTGACGATGGCAGTCAAAGGACGACATCACTTACAAACACTCTGGTAGTGATTATGTTTCTCAATAGCAAGCTTTTCTCCTTGAAGAATAATTTTGTATTTATCAGCCAACATGGTCACTTACTAAATACTCCCAAGAAAATCCCACGGGATTTTCCACAAGCATTCTCTATGCTTTATTTGGCAGCCAGTGACTGGATCACTGCTTGACGTCCGGTTTTTTATTTCACCAAGTGAATAAAAGGCATTTGCCATCAGAACCCAGCATCATCTGATCCTCATGGTGTTTGTTTTTCTTTTCTCTTTTTGCAGGATTTATCTGGAGCTGAGTATGACCACCGTAAGTATTTATTTAAACAAACAAACAAAAAAAGGCAGCTTTGTTTAGCTGTAGTTAACATGCAAAACAATTCACCCATTTAAAGTAGGTGATTCAGCGTTTTTACTATATTTACACGGTTGTGCAACCATTGCTACAATCTCATCTGAGAACCTCTTTATTCCCCCTCAAAGAAACCCCACTAGTAATCACTCCTCTGTCTTTCCCAACTCTTAAGATGACTATTTCACATTGATGAGGTTGCCCTTGCTAGAAAGCCCAGGATCTTTCATTTCTTTCTGCCCCTCTCCTTTGCCTTCCTTCAACACCAAGGAGAATGGTCCAGCAGCAGCTCAGTCCGTACTTGTCAACCACCCCCCTCCATACACTCCAGCCCTGGGCCACATCCCCCAAGGCTCCTTGTGGGATTCCTCAGCAACACCAATGCACTGACCGTCACTCTATGTTCTCCTAGGTCTTGTTGAAGATCTGCAGGCGTCTGCACATAGCACCATGGAGGATATGAAATCAGAACTTGTAAGACTTTATTTCTTTCTCTGGAAGAGAAATTTTTGTTTTGTTTTGTTTTTTGTTTTTTCTGGGGCTTCTACACTATCAAGTGAATATCATTTTTGACTGCCATCATAGATCAGACTTCAGTTGGTCATGGACTCTAGCGACCGGTCACTAGAGGTTATGACCAACTGAGGCCTGATTGACGATGTCAGTCAAAGGACGGCATCAGTTACAAACTGTTTGGTGTAGTGAGTGTATTTCTGACAAGCAACCTTTTCTCCCTGAAAAATAATTTTTGTATTTGTCAGCCAACATGGACACTTGCTAAATATTCCAAAAAAAACCCCACTGCACTGTCCACCAGCATCCTCTATGCTTTCTTTCGGGGCCAGTCACCTGATCACTGTTTTTGTTTTGTTTTGTTTTCTCTTATTGCAGAGAGATTCGAAAGCCCAGCCTCAACTCTGTACGTATTCTTTTTTTTTTGACAGCTTTATTTAAACGTTGTTGACGTGCAAAACAATTTACTCATTTAAATTAGGTGATTCAGCGTTTCTACTATATTTACACTGTTGTGCAACCATTGTTACAACCTCATCTGAGAACCTCTTTTTTCTCCCTCAAAGAAACCGCACTAGTAGTCACTCCTCTGTCTTTCCCAACTCCCATACACCTGGATCTAGGCAGCCTCGAATCTACTTCCTGTTTCTATAGTACAGTGGCTTTCTATATTAACCGGTTCTTAGGGTGACTATTTCACGTTGATGAGGTTGCCCTAGCTAGAAAGCCAAGGATCTTTCATTTCTTTCTGTCCCTCTCCTTTGCCTTCCTTCAACACCAAGGAGAATGGTCCAGCAACAGCTCAGTCCATGCTTGTCAACCGCCCCCCTCCATACACTCCAGCCCTGGTCCACAGCCCCCAAGGCTCCTTGTGGGATTCCTCAGCAACACCAATGCACTGACCATCACTCTATGTTCTCCTAGATCCTGTTGAAGATCTGCAGGTGTCTGCACGTGGCGGCGTGAAGGATTTGAAATCAGAACGTGTAAGACTTTATTTCTTTCTCTGGAAGAGAAATGTTTTTTTTGTTTTGTTTTTTGTTTTTTCTGGGGCTTCTAAACTATCAAGTGAATATCATTTTTGACTGCCATCATGAATCAGGCCTCAGTTGGTCATGGACTCTAGCGACTGGTCACTAGAGGTTATGACCAACTGAGGCCTGATTGACGATGGTAGTCAAAGGACGGCATTACTTACAAACTGTTTGGTAGTGAGTGTATTTTTCAGTAGCAACTTTTCTCCCTAAAAAATAATTTTGTATTTGTCACCCAAAGTGGACACTTGCTAAATATTCCAAATAAAACCCCACTGCACTGTCCACAAGCATCCTCTATGCTTTCTTTCGGGGCCAGTCACCTGATGACTGTTGTTTTTTTTTTTTTTCTCTTATTGCAGAGAAATTCGAAAGCCCAGCCTCAACTCTGTACGTATTCTTTTTTTTTTAAACAGCTTTATTTAAACGTAGTTGACGTGCAAAACAATTTACTCATTTAAATTAGGTGATTCAGCGTTTCTACTATATTTACACGGTTGTGCAACCATTGTTACAATCTCATCTGAGAACCTCTTTATTCTCCCTCAAAGAAACCCCACTAGTAGTCACTCCTCTGTCTTTCCCAACTCCCATACACCTGGATCTAGGCAGCCTCGAATCTACTTCCTGTTTCTATAGTACAGTGGCTTTCTATATTAACCGGTTCTTAGGGTGACTATTTCACATTGGTGAGGTTGCCCTAGCTAGAAAGCCAAGGATCTTTCATTTCTTTCTGCCCCTCTCCTTTGCCTTCCTTCAACACCAAGGAGAATGGTCCAGCAGCAGCTCAGTCCATGCTTGTCAACCACCCCCCTGCATACACTCCAGCCCTGGTCCACAGCCCCCAAGGCTCCTTGTGGGATTCCTCAGCAACACCAGTGCACTGACCATCACTCTCTGTTCTCCTAGGTCCTGTTGAAGATCTGCAGGCGTCTGCACATGACGGCGTGGAGGATATGGGAATCAGAACGTGTAAGACTATTTCTTTCTCTGGAAGAGAAATGTTTGTTTTTGTTTTGTTTTTTGTTTTTTTCTGGGGCTTCTACACTATCAAGTGAATATCATTTTTGACTGCCATCATGGGTCAGGCCTCAGTTGGTCATGGACTCTAGCGACCGGTCACTAGAGGTTATGACCAACTGAGGCGTGATTGACGATGGTAGTCAAAGGACGGCATCACTTACAAACTCTCTGGTAGTTAGTATGTTTCTCAATAGCAAGCTTTTCTCCCTGAAAAATAATTTTGTATTTGTCAGCCAACATGGACGCTTGCTACATATTCCAAAAAAACCCCACTGCACTGTCCACAAGCATCCTCTATGCTTTCTTACGGGGCCAGTCACCTGATCACTGTTTTGTTTTGTTTTGTTTTTCTCTTATTGCAGAGAAGGAGGATCGTCCAGTGTCGCCTGTGTACGTATTCTTTTTTTTTTAACAGCTTCATTTAAACGTAGTTGACATGCAAAACAATGTACCCATTTAAAGTAGGTGATTCAGCGTTGTTAGATCTACTAACATTCCCACATCTCAGAATAGGGAACTGAAGCACAGAGGGTTCATTTCACTCTCCCAGGTATGTGCAGATTCTAAGTAGGATTTGATCCCAGGCCATTCTTGGTGACTTGGATCTGCTGCTTTTCTATATTGTCTCCTCTAAATAAAGGTATCTGCCTGCACAAACAGTCCGTTTTAAGTGCAATGAACCTTGCAAAATCCTCCTAGAACCCAAATCTAATTCAGGTAGAGTTGAAAAGCAGACGGTAAAAACTGGGATCAAAAATTTCATCTGGGAAAAAGTTTTTACTCATTTCTCTGCTGTCCTCTGCCAGCAACATGTCAAGCACTGTCTTTATTATAATACATTTCCAAGAATCTATAAGAAGTCTGCTCTACCTTGCAGGTTTGCCTATGGGTTCCAAGCGCTGGACAACAAAACTATGGAAATCCAACAAAATTTGGCCTGCAGATAATAAAGGTAGTGTGGAAATTAAATCATTAAGTTCACTTAAGCAACTAATTGCAGTTTATTCATTCAGTGCCCCATATTAGAGAAACTCAGTAAATGCTGTGTCATGTTCTTCATTTATTTCATTTGTGCCAATTTATGCATTAAATCAATGGTGGGTGACACAAGTGCACAAGTCAAGTAAAATTGACAACTTAGAGTTCAGTTCTTTTTTTTAGTATTTTATTTTTTTGTGAAAAGGTCTCCTTTGTCGCCCAGGAGTGCACTGGTGCGATCACAGCTCACTGTGATCTTGACCTCCCCAGGTTCAGGTGATCCTTCCACCTCAGCCTCCCAAGTAGCTGGCCATAAGGCACATGCCACTATATCAAGTTTATTATTATTATTATTATCTTTGTAGAGAGGGGATTTCACCATTCTGCCCAGGCTGGGTTCACTTTTGATAGTAAAGGACATCTCAAATGTTTAGACATTTGCTTTCAGTTTGGTTAATTATGAATACAGCTATTACAAACCTTCCTGTGTCTTGTTTGGAAACATAATTTTTCAAATGTAACTGAGGAAATACTTCAGGTTATGATGAATTGCTTGTATGGTAAGACTATATTTTTCTTTGTAAGAATTTTGGTAGAATTTACCAGTGAGATCATCTGAATATAGTGTTTTAGTTGTTTGAAAAGATATTAATCATTGATTCCATATCTAAAATTCTAAAATAAATATAGGCCTATTCAGATGATCTCTTTCTCCTGAGAAGACTTTTGGTCTTCTAACATAGATTTTATAAATTTGTTCATTTCATCGAGTGTATCCAATTGTGAGCACAGATGTGTTCAGAATATTCCTTTATTATTTACTATTTTTTGATTCGACTCCTCTTAAACTAATATTATTAGTATACTGTGACTTCTTTATTTCCTTTGTGGGTAGCCAAGGTAGAGGTTTATCAATGTTACCGTTCTTTTCAAAGAACCGGCTTTCGGTTTTGTTGATATTTTCTGGATTTCCTGTTTTCTATTCCATTGTACTCTGCAATCATTATTGATTTATCATCTGTTCTATGTGACACTGCTGTTTTTCTCTCATTGCCCAAGGTGAAGCTTAGATTATGAATTAAGATTTTTCTCATTATTGTGACAGCATCCTGAATGTAACTCATTGAATGTAGTCTCATTAAAATGCACACTGAATAATTCAAATGATAAAGATGTATGCTTTACTACAACTTGAAAAATACAACAGGGTAGATGATAAACATAGTGGCAGGCAGGGTATGTAGATCCACAGAAGTTGAACGGTCTTGTAACATTTCATAAAACTGGGGATTTGCCTGGAGCTTCAAATGGGGAGGAGGTGTGATGAGATGCTGTCGCTGAATCATACAGTGCCTTTCTGTTTTAAACTGTTCTTAAGGTGACTATTTCACATTGATGAGGTTGCCCTAGCTAGAAAGCCAAGGCTCTTTCAATTCTTTCTGCCCCTCTCCTTTGCCTGCCTTTGACGCCAAGGAGAATGGTCTAGCAGCAGCTCAGCCCATGCTTGTCAACCGCCCACTTCCGTACACTCCATACACCCCAAGGTTCCTTGTGGGATTCCTCAGCAACACCAATGCACTGACCGTCACTCTGTGTTCTCCTAGATTCTGATGAAGATCGGCAGGCGTCTGCACATGGCAGTGTGGAGGTGAATATGGGATCAGAACTTGTAAGACGTATTTCTTTCTCTGGAAGAGAAACTTTTTTTGTTTTTTTCTGGGGCTTCTATACTATCAAGTGAATGTCATTTTTGACTGCCATCGTGAATCAGGCCTCAGTTGGTCATGGACTTTAGCGACCAGTCACTGGAGGTTATGAGCAACTGAGGCCTGATTGACGATGGCAGTCAAAGGACGGCATCACTTACAAACTGTTTGGTAGTGAGTGTATTTCTGAGTACCAACTTTTCTCCCTGAGAAATAATTTTGTATTTGTCAGCCAACATGGACACTTGCTAAATATTCCCAAAAACAACCCCACTGCACTGTCCACAAGCATTCTCTATGCTTTCTTTCGGGGCCAGTGACCTGATCACTGTTTTTTTTTTTATTTTTCTCTCTCTTATTGCAGAGCAATTCAAAAGCCCAGCGTCAACTCTGTACGTATTCTTTTTTTTTTTTTAACAGTTTTATTTAAACGTAGTTGACGTGCAAAACAATTTACTCATTAAATTAGGTGATTCAGTGTTTCTACTGTATTTACACTGTTGTGCAACCATTGTTACAATCTCATCTGAGAACCTCTTTATTCTCCCTCAAAGAAACCCCACTAGTAGTCACTCCTCTGTCTTTCCCAACTCCCACACCCCTGGATCTAGGCAGCCTCGAATCTACTTCCTGTTTCTATAGTACAGTGGCTTTCTATATTAACCGGTTCTTAGGGTGACTATTTCACATTGATGAGGTTGCCCTTGCTAGAAAGCCAAGGATCTTTCATTTCTTTCTGCCCCTCTCCTTTGCCTTCCTTCAACACCAAGGAGAATGGTCCAGCAGCAGCTCAGTCCATGCTTGTCAACCACCCCCTCCATACACTCCAGCCCTGGTCCACAGCCCCCAAGGCTCCTTGTGGGATTCCTCAGCAACACCAATGCACTGACCATCACTCTATGTTCTCCTAGGTCCTGTTGACGATCTGCAGGCGTCTGCACATGACAGCGTGGAGGATATGAAATCAGAACGTGTAAGACTTTATTTCTTTCTCTGGAAGAGAAATGTTTGTTTTTGTTTTGTTTTTTGTTTTTTCCGGGGCTTCTACACTATCAAGTGAATATCATTTTTGACTGCCATCATGGGTCAGGCCTCAGTTGGTCATGGACTCTAGCGACCGGTCACTAGAGGTTATGACCAACTGAGGCCTGATTGACGATGGCAGTCAAAGGACGGCATCACTTACAAACTGTCTGGTAGTTAGTATGTTTCTCAATAGCAAGCTTTTCTCCCTGAAAAATAATTTTGTATTTGTCAGCCAACATGGACACTTGCTAAATATTCCAAAAAAAACCTCACTGCACTGTCCACAAGCATCCTCTATGCTTTCTTTCGGGGCCAGTAACCTGATCACTGTTGTTTTTTTTTTTTCTTCTCTTATTGCAGAGCAATTCGAAAGCCCAGCCTCAACTCTGTACGTATTCTTTTTTTTTTTTTAACAGCTTTATTTAAACGTAGTTGACGTGCAAAACAATTTACTCATTTAAATTAGGTGATTCAGCGTTTCTACTATATTTACACGGTTGTGCAAGCATTGTTACAATCTCATCTGAGAACCTCTTTATTCTCCCTCAAAGAAACCCCACTAGTAGTCACTCCTCTGTCTTTCCCAACTCCCACACCCCTGGATCTAGGCAGCCTGGAATCTACTTCCTGTTTCTGTAGTACAGTGGCTTTCTATATTAACCGGTTCTTAGGGTGACTATTTCACATTGATGAGATTGCCCTTGCTGGAAAGCCAAGGATCTTTCATTTCTTTCTGCCCCTCTCCTTTGCCTGCGTTCAACACCAAGGAGAATGGTCCAGCAGCAGCTCAGTCCATGCTTGTCAACCACCCTCCTCCATACACTCCAGCTCTGGTCCACATCCCCCAAGGCTCCTTGTGGGATTCCTCAGCAACACCAATGCACTGACCATCACTCTATGTTCTCCTAGGTCCTGTTGACGATCTGCAGGCGTCTGCACATGACAGCGTGGAGGATATGAAATCAGAACGTGTAAGACTTTATTTCTTTCTCTGGAAGAGAAATGTTTGTTTTTGTTTTGTTTTTTGTTTTTTCCGGGGCTTCTAGACTATCAAGTGAATATCATTTTTGACTGCCATCATGGGTACCAGGGCTCAGTTGGTCATGGACTCTAGCGACTGGTCACTAGAGGTTATGACCAACTGAGGCCTGATTGACGATGGCAGTCAAAGGACGGCATCACTTACAAACTGTCTGGTAGTTAGTATGTTTCTCAATAGCAAGCTTTTCTCCCTGAAAAATAATTTTGTATTTGTCAGCCAACATGGACACTTGCTAAATATTCCAAAAAAAACCTCACTGCACTGTCCACAAGCATCCTCTATGCTTTCTTTCGGGGCCAGTAACTGATCACTGTTTTTTTTTTTTTTTTTCTCTCTCTTATTGCAGAGCAATTCGAAAGCCCAGTCTCACCTCTGTACGTATTCTTTTTTTTTTTAACAGCTTTATTTAAACGTAATTGACGTGCAAAACAATTTACTCATTTAAATTAGGTGATTCAGCGTTTGTACTATATTTATACAGTTGTGCAAGCATTGTTACAGTCTCATCTGAGAACCTCTTTATTCTCCCTCAAAGAAACCCCACTAGTAGTCACTCCTGTCTTTCCCAACTTCCACACCCCTGGATGTAGGCAGCCTCGAATCTACTTTCTGTTTCTGTAGTACAGTGGCTTTCTATATTAACCGGTTCTTAGGGTGACTATTTCACATTGATGAGGTTGCCCTTGCTAGAAAGCCAAGGATCTTTCATTTCTTTCTGCCCCTCTCCTTTGCCTTCCTTCAACACCAAGGAGAATGGTCCAGCAGCAGCTCAGTCCATGCTTGTCAACCAACCCCTCCATACACTCCAGCCCTGGTCCACAGCCCCCAAGGCTCGTTGTGGGATTCCTCAGCAACACCAATGCACTGACCATCACTCTATGTTCTCCTAGGTCCTGTTGACGATCTGCAGGCGTCTGCACATGACGGCGTGGAGGATATGAAATCAGAACGTGTAAGACTTTATTTCTTTCTCTGGAAGAGAAATGTTTGTTTTTGTTTTGTTTTTTGTTTTTTCTGGGGCTTCTACACTATCAAGAGAATATCATTTTTGACTGCCATCATGGGTCAGGCCTCGGTTGGTCATGGACTCTAGCTACTGGTCACTAGAAGTTATGACCAACTGAAGCCTGATTGACGATGGCAGTCAAAGGACGGCATCACTTACAAACTGTCTGGTAGTTAGTATGTTTCTCAATAGCAAGCTTTTCTCCCTGAAAAATAATTTTGTATTTGTCAGCCAACATGGACGTTTGCTAAATATTCCAAAAAAAACCTCACTGCACTGTCCACAAGCATCCTCTATGCTTTCTTTCGGGGCCAGTAAACTGATCACTGTTGTTTTTTTTTTTCTTCTCTTATTGCAGAGCAATTCGAAAGCCCCGCCTCAACTCTGTACGTATTCTTTTTTTTTTTTTAACAGCTTTATTTAAACGTAGTTGACGTGCAAAACAATTTACTCATTTAAATTAGGTGATTCAGCGTTTCTACTCTATTTACACGGTTGTGCAAGCATTGTTACAATCTCATCTGAGAACCTCTTTATTCTCCCTCAAAGAAAGCCCACTAGTAGTCACTCCTCTGTCTTTCCCAACTCCCACACCCCTGGATCTAGGCAGCCTCGAATCTACTTCCTGTTTCTGTAGTACAGTGGCTTTCTATATTAACCGGTTCTTAGGGTGACTATTTCACATTGATGAGGTTGCCCTTGCTAGAAAGCCAAGGATCTTTCATTTCTTTCTGCCCCTCTCCTTTGCCTTCCTTCAACACCAAGGAGAATGGTCCAGCAGCAGCTCAGTCCATGCTTGTCAACCAACCCCTCCATACACTCCAGCTCTGGTCCACAGCCCCCAAGGCTCCTTGTGGGATTCCTCAGCAACACCAATGCACTGACCATCACTCTATGTTCTCCTAGGTCCTGTTGACGATCTGCAGGCGTCTGCACATGACGGCGTGGAGGATATGGAATCAGAACGTGTAAGACTATTTCTTTCTCTGGAAGAGAAATGTTTGTTTTTGTTTTGTTTTTTGTTTTTTCTGGGGCTTCTACACTATCAAGTGAATATCATTTTTGACTGCCATCATGGGTCAGGCCTCAGTTGGTCATGGACTCTAGCGACCGGTCACTAGAGGTTATGACCAACTGAGGCCTGATTGACGATGGCAGTCAAAGGACGGCATCACTTACAAACTGTCTGGTAGTTAGTATGTTTCTCAATAGCAAGCTTTTCTCCCTGAAAAATAATTTTGTATTTGTCAGCCAACATGGACGCTTGCTACATATTCCAAAAAAACCCCACTGCACTGTCCACAAGCATCCTCTATGCTTTCTTTCGGGGCCAGTCACCTGATCACTGTTTTGTTTTGTTTTGTTTTTCTCTTATTGCAGAGAAGGAGGATCGTCCAGTGTCGCCTGTGTACGTATTCTTTTTTTTTTTAACAGCTTCATTTAAACGTAGTTGACATGCAAAACAATGTACCCATTTAAAGTAGGTGATTCAGCGTTGTTAGATCTACTAACATTCCCACATCTCAGAATAGGGAACTGAAGCACAGAGGGTTCATTTCACTCTCCCAGGTATGTGCAGATTCTAAGTAGGATTTGATCCCAGGCCATTCTTGGTGACTTGGATCTGCTGCTTTTCTATATTGTCTCCTCTAAATAAAGGTATCTGCCTACACAAACAGTCCGTTTTAAGTGCAATGAACCTTGCAAAATCCTCCTAGAACCCAAATCTAATTCAGGTAGAGTTGAAAAGCAGACGGTAAAAACTGGGATCAAAAGTTTCATCTGGGAAAAAGTTTTTACTAATTTCTCTGCTGTCCTCTGCCATCAACATGTCAAGCACTGTCTTTATTATAATACATTTCCAAGAATCTATAAGAAGTCTGCTCTACCTTGCAGGTTTGCCTATGGGTTCCAAGCGCTGGACAACAAAACTATGGAAATCCAACAAAATGTGGCCTGCAGACAATAAAGGTAGTGTGGAAATTAAATCATTAAGTTCACTTAAGCAACTAATTGCAGTTTATTCATTCAGTGCCCCATATTAGAGAAACTCAGTAAATGCTGTGTCATGTTCTTCATTTATTTCATTTGTGCCAATTTATGCATTAAATCAATGGTGGTTGACACAAGTGCACAAGTCAAGTAACATTGACAACTTAGAGTTCAGTTCTTTTTTTTAGTATTTTATTTTTTTGTGAAAAGGTCTCCTCTGTCGCCCAGGAGTGCACTGGTGCGATCACAGCTCACTGCAATCTTGACCTCCCCAGGTTCAGGTGATCCTTCCACCTCAGCCTCCCAAGTAGCTGGCCATAAGGCACATGCCACTTTATCAAGTTTGTTATTATTATTATTATCTCTGTGGAGAAGGGATTTCACCATTCTGCCCAGGCTGGGTTCACTTTTGATAGTAAAGGACATCTCAAATGTTTAGACATTTGCTTTCAGTTTGGTCAATTATGAATACAGCTATTACAAACCTTCCTGTGTCTTGTTTGGAAGCATAATTTTTAAAATGTAACTGAGGAAATACTTCAGGTTATGATGAATTGCTTGTATGGTAAGACTATATTTTTCTTTGTAAGAATTTTGGTAGAATTTACCAGTGAGATCATCTGAATATAGTGTTTTAGTTGTTTGAAAAGATATTAATCATTGATTCCATATCTAAAATTCTAAAATAAATATAGGCCTATTCAGATGATCTCTTTCTCCTGAGAAGACTTTTGGTCTTCTAACATAGATTTTATAAATTTGTTCATTTCATCGAGTGTATCCAATTGTGAGCACAGATGTGTTCAGAATATTCCTTTATTATTTACTATTTTTTGATTCGACTCCTCTTAAACTAATATTATTAGTATACTGTGACTTCTTTCTTTCCTTTGTGGTAGCCAAGGTAGAGGTTTATCAATGTTACCGATCTTTTCAAAGAACCGGCTTTCGGTTTTGTTGATATTTTCTGGATTTCCTGTTTTCTATTCCATTGTACTCTGCAATCATTATTGATTTATCATCTGTTCTATGTGACACTGCTGTTTTTCTCTGATTGCCCAAGGTGAAGCTTAGATTATGAATTAAGATTTTTCTCATTATTGTGACAGCATCCTGAATGTAACTCATTGAATGTAGTCTCATTTTAATGCACACTGAATAATTCAAATGATAAAGATGTATGCTTTACTACAACTTGAAAAATACAACAGGGTAGATGATAAACTTAGTGGCAGGGTATGTAGATCCAAGAAGTTAAAGGATCTTGTAACATTTCATAAAACTGGGGATTTGCCTGGAACTTCAAATGGGGAGGAGGTGTGATGAGATGCTGTCGCTGAACAATACAGTGCCTTTCTGTTTTAAACTGTTCTTAAGGTGACTATTTCACATTGATGAGGTTGCCCTAGCTAGAAAGCCAAGGCTCTTTCAATTCTTTCTGCCCCTCTCCTTTGCCTGCCTTTGACGCCAAGGAGAATGGTCCAGCAGCAGCTCAGCCCATGCTTGTCAAGCGCCCACTTCCGTACACTCCATACACCCCAAGGTTCCTTGTGGGATTCCTCAGCAACACCAATGCACTGACCGTCACTCTGTGTTCTCCTAGATTCTGATGAAGATCTGCAGGCGTCTGCACATGGCAGTGTGGAGGTGAATATGGGATCAGAACTTGTAAGACGTATTTCTTTCTCTGGAAGAGAAACTTTTTTGTTTTTTTTCTGGGGCTTCTAGACTATCAAGTGAATATCATTTTTGACTGCCATCGTGAATCAGGCCTCAGTTGGTCATGGACTTTAGTGACAAGTCACTGGAGGTTATGACCAACTGAGGCCTGATTGACGATGGCAGTCAAAGGACGGCATCACTTACAAACTGTTTGGTAGTGAGTGTATTTCTGAGTAGCAACTTTTCTCCCTGAGAAATAATTTTGTATTTGTCAGCCAACATGGACACTTGCTAAATATTCCAAAAAAAACCCCACTGCACTGTCCACAAGCATCCTCTATGCTTTCTTTCGGGGCCAGTCACCTGATCACTGTTTGTTTTTTTTTTTTTCTCTTATTGCAGAGCAATTCGAAAGCCCAGCCTCAACTCTGTACGTATTCTTTTTTTTTTTTGACAGCTTTATTTAAACGTAGTTGACGTGCAAAACAATTTACTCATTTAAATTAGGTGATTCAGCGTTTCTACTATATTTACACGGTTGTGCAACCATTGTTACAATCTCATCTGAGAACCTCTTTATTCTCCCTCAAAGAAACCCCACTAGTAGTCACTCCTATGTCTTTCCCAACTCCCACACCCCTGGATCTAGGCAGCCTCGAATCTACTTCCTGTTTCTATAGTACAGTGGCTTTCTATATTAACCGGTTCTTAGGGTGACTGTTTCACATTGATGAGGTTGCCCTTGCTAGAAAGCCAAGGATCTTTCATTTCTTTCTGCCCCTCTCCTTTGCCTTCCTTCAACACCAAGGAGAATGGTCCAGCAGCAGCTCAGTCCATGCTTGTCAACCACCCCCCTCCATAAACTCCAGCCCTGGTCCACAGCCCCCAAGGCTCCTTGTGGGATTCCTCAGCAACCCCAATGCACTGACCATCACTCTATGTTCTCCTAGGTCCTGTTGAAGATCTGCAGGCGTCTGCACATGACAGCGTGGAGGATACGAAATCTGAACGTGTAAGACTTTATTTTTTTTTTTTTTTTTTTTTTTTTTTTTTTTTTTGAGGCGGAGTCTCGCTCTGTCGCCCGGACTGGAGTGCAGTGGCCAGATCTCAGCTCACTGCAAGGCCCGCCTCCTGGGTTTACGCCATTCTCCTGCCTCAGCCTCCCGAGTAGCTGGGACTACAGGCGCCTGCCACCTCGCCCGGCTAGTTTTTGTATTTTTAGTAGAGACGGGGTTTCACCGTGTTAGCCAGGATGGTCTCGATCTCCTGACCTCGTGATCCGCCCGTCTCGGCCTCCCAAAGTGCTGGGATTACAGGCTTGAGCCACCGCGCCCGGCCAAGACTTTATTTTTTTCTCTGGAAGAGAAATGGTTTTTTTTGTTTTGTATTTTGTTTTTTCTGGGGCTTCTAGACTATCAAGTGAATTTCATTTTTGACTGCCATCATGGAGCACGGTTCATTTGGTCATGGAGTCTATCGACTGGTCACTAGAGGTTATGACCAACTGAGGTCTCATTGACCATGGCAGTCAAAGGACGGCATCACTTACAAACTGTTTGGTAGTGAGTGTATTTCTCAGTAGCAACTTTTCTCCGTGAAAAATAATTTTGTATTTGTCAGCCAACATGGACACTTGCTAAATATTCCCAAAAAAAACCCCACTGCACTGTCCACAAGCATTCTCTATGCTTTCTTTCGGGGCCCGTGACCTGATCACTGTTTTTTTTTTTTTCTCTCTCTCTCATTGCAGAGCAATTCAAAACCCCAGCGTCAACTCTGTACGTATTCTTTTTTTTTTTAACAGTTTTATTTAAACGTAGTTGACGTGCAAAACAATTTACTCATTTAAATTAGGTGATTCAGCGTTTCTACTCTATTTTCACGGTTGTGCAACCATTGTTACAATCTCTTCTGAGAACCTCTTTATTCTCCCTCAAAGAAACCCCACTAGTAGTCACTCCTCTGTCTTTCCCAACTCCCATACACCTGGATCTAGGCAGCCTCGAATCTACTTCCTGTTTCTATAGTACAGTGGCTTTCTATATTAACCGGTTCTTAGGGTGACTATTTCACATTGATGAGGTTGCCCTAGCTAGAAAGCCAAGGATCTTTCATTTCTTTCTGTCCCTCTCCTTTGCCTTCCTTCAACACCAAGGAGAATGGTCCAGCAACAGCTCAGTCCATGCTTGTCAACCACCCCCCTCCATACACTCCAGCCCTGGTCCACAGCCCCCAAGGCTCCTTGTGGGATTCCTCAGCAACACCAATGCACTGACCGTCACTCTATGTTCTCCTAGATCCTGTTGAAGATCTGCAGGTGTCTGCACATGGCGGCGTGAAGGATTTGAAATCAGAACCTGTAAGACTTTATTTCTTTCTCTGGAAGAGAAATGTTTTTTTTGTTTTGTTTTTTGTTTTTTCTGGGGCTTCTAAACTATCAAGTGAATATCATTTTTGACTGCCATCATGAATCAGGCCTCAGTTGGTCATGGACTCTAGCGACTGGTCACTAGAGGTTATGACCAACTGAGGCCTGATTGACGATGGTAGTCAAAGGACGGCATCACTTACAAACTGTTTGGTAGTGAGTGTATTTTTCAGTAGCAACTTTTCTCCCTAAAAAATAATTTTGTATTTGTCACCCAAAATGGACACTTGCTAAATATTCCAAAAAAAACCCCACTGCACTGTCCACAAGCATCCTCTATGCTTTCTTTCGGGGCCAGTCACCTGATGACTGTTGTTTTTTTTTTTTTCTCTTATTGCAGAGCAATTCGAAAGCCCAGCCTCAACTCTGTACGTATTCTTTTTTTTTTTAACAGCTTTATTTAAACGTAGTTGACGTGCAAAACAATTTACTCATTTAAATTAGGTGATTCAGCGTTTCTACTATATTTACACGGTTGTGCAACCATTGTTACAATCTCATCTGAGAACCTCTTTATTCTCCCTCAAAGAAACCCCACTAGTAGTCACTCCTCTGTCTTTCCCAACTCCCACACCCCTGGATCTAGGCAGCCTCGAATCTACTTCCTGTTTCTATAGTACAGTGGCTTTCTATATTAACCGGTTCTTAGGGTGACTATTTCACATTGATGAGGTTGCCCTAGCTAGAAAGCCAAGGATCTTTCATTTCTTTCTGCCCCTCTCCTTTGCCTTCCTTCAACACCAAGGAGAATGGTCCAGCAGCAGCTCAGTCCATGCTTGTCAACCACCCCCCCTCCATACACTCCAGCCCTGGTCCACAGCCCCCAAGGCTCCTTGAGGGATTCCTCAGAAACCCCAATGCACTGACCATCACTCTATGTTCTCCTAGGTCCTGTTGAAGATCTGCAGGCATCTGCACATGACAGCGTGCAGGATACGAAATCAGAACGTGTAAGACTTTATTTTTTTCTCTGGAAGAGAAATGGTTTTTTTTTGTTTTGCATTTTGTTTTTTCTGGGGCTTCTAGACTATCAAGTGAATTTCATTTTTGACTGCCATCATGGACCAGGCTTCATTTGGTCATGAACTCTAGCGACTGGTCACTAGAGGTTATGACCAACTGAGGTCTCATTGACCATGGCAGTCAAAGGACGGCATCACTTACAAACTGTTTGGTAGTGAGTGTATTTCTCAGTAGCAACTTTTCTCCCTGAAAAATAATTTTGTATTTGTCAGCCAACATGGACACTTGCTAAATATTCCCAAAAACAACCCCACTGCACTGTCCACAAGCATTCTCTATGCTTTCTTTCGGGGCCAGTGACCTGATCACTGTTTTTTTTTTTTTTTTCCTCTCTCTTATTGCAGAGCAATTCAAAAGCCCAGCGTCAACTCTGTACGTATTCTTTTTTTGTTAACAGCTTTATTTAAACGTAGTTGACGTGCAAAACAATTTACTCATTTAAATTAGGTGATTCAGCGTTTCTACTATACTTACACTGTTGTGCAACCATTGTTACAATCTCATCTGAGAACCTCTTTATTCTCCCTCAAAGAAACCCCACTAGTAGTCACTCCTCTGTCTTTCCCAACTCCCATACACCTGGATCTAGGCAGCCTCGAATCTACTTCCTGTTTCTATAGTACAGTGGCTTTCTATATTAACCGGTTCTTAAGGTGACTATTTCACATTGATGAGGTTGCCCTAGCTAGAAAGCCAAGGATCTTTCATTTCTTTCTGTCCCTCTCCTTTGCCTTCCTTCAACACCAAGGAGAATGGTCCAGCAACAGCTCAGTCCATGCTTGTCAACCACCCCCCTCCATACACTCCAGCCCTGGTCCACAGCCCCCAAGGCTCCTTGTGGGATTCCTCAGCAACACCAATGCACTGACCGTCACTCTTATGTTCTCCTAGTTCCTGTTGAAGATCTGCAGGTGTCTGCACATGTCGGCGTGAAGGATTTGAAATCAGAACCTGTAAGACTTTATTTCTATCTCTGGAAGAGCAATGTTTTTTTTGTTTTGTTTTTTGTTTTTTCTGGGGCTTCTAAACTATCAAGTGAATATCATTTTTGACTGCCATCATGAATCAGGCCTCAGTTGGTCATGGACTCTAGCGACTGGTCACTAGAGGTTATGACCAACTGAGGCCTGATTGACGATGGTAGTCAAAGGACGGCATCACTTAAAAACTGTTTGGTAGTGAGTGTATTTTTCAGTAGCAACTTTTCTCCCTAAAAAATAATTTTGTATTTGTCACCCAAAATGGACACTTGCTAAATATTCCAAAAAAAAACCCCACTGCACTGTCCACAAGCATCCTCTATGCTTTCTTTCGGGGCCAGTCACCTGATGACTGTTGTTTTTTTTTTCTCTCTTATTGCAGAGCAATTCGAAAGCCCAGCCTCAACTCTGTACGTATTCTTTTTTTTTAACAGCTTTATTTAAACGTAGTTGACGTGCAAAACAATTTACTCATTTAAATTAGGTGATTCAGCGTTTCTACTATATTTACACGGTTGTGCAACCATTGTTACAATCTCATCTGAGAACCTCTTTATTCTCCCTCAAAGAAACCCCACTAGTAGTCACTCCTCTGTCTTTCCCAACTCCCATACACCTGGATCTAGGCAGCCTCGAATCTACTTCCTGTTTCTATAGTACAGTGGCTTTCTATATTAACCGGTTCTTAGGGTGACTATTTCACATTGATGAGGTTGCCCTAGCTAGAAAGCCAAGGATCTTTCATTTCTTTCTGCCCCTCTCCTTTGCCTTCCTTCAACACCAAGGAGAATGGTCCAGCAGCAGCTCAGTCCATGCTTGTCAACCAACCCCTCCATACACTCCAGTCCTGGTCCACAGCCCCCAAGGCTCCTTGTGGGATTCCTCAGCAACACCAATGCACTGACCGTCACTCTATGTTCTCCTAGATCCTGTTGAAGATCTGCAGGTGTCTGCACATGTCGGCGTGAAGGATTTGAAATCAGAACCTGTAAGACTTTATTTCTTTCTCTGGAAGAGAAATGTTTTTTTTGTTTTGTTTTTTGTTTTTTCTGGGGCTTCTAAACTATCAAGTGAATATCATTTTTGACTGCCATCATGAATCAGGCCTCAGTTGGTCATGGACTCTAGCGACTGGTCACTAGAGGTTATGACCAACTGAGGCCTGATTGACGATGGTAGTCAAAGGACGGCATCACTTAAAAACTGTTTGGTAGTGAGTGTATTTTTCAGTAGCAACTTTTCTCCCTAAAAAATAATTTTGTATTTGTCACACAAAATGGACACTTGCTAAATATTCCAAAAAAAACCCCACTGCACTGTCCACAAGCATCCTCTATGCTTTCTTTCGGGGCCAGTCACCTGATGACTGTTGTTTTTTTTTTTTTTTCTCTTATTGCAGAGCAATTCGAAAGCCCAGCCTCAACTCTGTACGTATTCTTTTTTTTTTTTAACAGCTTTATTTAAACGTAGCTGACGTGCAAAACAATTTACTCATTTAAATTCGGTGATTCAGCGTTTCTACTATATTTACACGGTTGTGCAACCATTGTTACAATCTCATCTGAGAACCTCTTTATTCTCCCTCAAAGAAACCCCACTAGTAGTCACTCCTCTGTCTTTCCCAACTCCCACACCCCTGGATCTAGGCAGCCTCGAATCTACTTCCTGTTTCTATAGTACAGTGGCTTTCTATATTAACCGGTTCTTAGGGTGACTATTTCACATTGATGAGGTTGCCCTTGCTAGAAAGCCAAGGATCTTTCATTTCTTTCTGCCCCTCTCCTTTGCCTTCCTTCAACACCAAGGAGAATGGTCCAGCAGCAGCTCAGTCCATGCTTGTCAACCAACCCCTCCATACACTCCAGTCCTGGTCCACAGCCCCCAAGGCTCCTTGTGGGATTCCTCAGCAACACCAATGCACTGACCATCACTCTATGTTCTCCTAGGTCCTGTTGAAGATCTGCAGGCGTCTGCACATGACGCCTTGGAGGATATGACATCAGAACGTGTAAGACTATTTCTTTCTCTGGAAGAGAAATGTTTGTTTTTGTTTTGCTTTTTGTTTTTTCTGGGGCTTCTACACTATCAAGTGAATATCATTTTTGACTGCCATCATGGGTCAGGCCTCAGTTGGTCATGGACTCTAGCGACCGGTCACTAGAGGTTATGACCAACTGAGGCCTGATTGACGATTGCAGTCAAAGGACGGCATCACTTACAAACTGTCTGGTAGTTAGTATGTTTCTCAATAGCAAGCTTTTCTCCCTGAAAAATAATTTTGTATTTGTCAGCCAACATGGACGCTTGCTACATATTCCAAAAAAACCCCACTGCACTGTCCATAAGCATCCTCTATGCTTTCTTTCGGGGCCAGTCACCTGATCACTGTTTTGTTTTGTTTTGTTTTTCTCTTATTGCAGAGAAGAAGGATCGTCCAGTGTCGCCTGTGTACGTATTCTTTTTTTTTTTAACAGCTTCATTTAAACGTAGTTGACATGCAAAACAATGTACCCATTTAAAGTAGGTGATTCAGCGTTGTTAGATCTACTAACATTCCCACATCTCAGAATAGGGAACTGAGGCACAGAGGGTTCATTTCACTGTCCCAGGTATGTGCAGATTCTAAGTAGGATTTGATCCCAGGCCATTCTTGGTGACTTGGATCTGCTGCTTTTCTATATTGTCTCATCTAAATAAAGGTATCTGCCTGCACAAACAGTCCGTTTTAAGTGCAATGAACCTTGCAAAATCCTCCTAGAACCCAAATCTAATTCAGGTAGAGTTGAAAAGCAGACGGTAACAACTCGGATCAAAAGTTTCATCTGGGAATAAGTTTTTACTAACTTTTCTGCTGTCCTCTGCCAGCAACATGTCAAGCACTGTCTTTATTATAATACATTTCCAAGAATCTATAAGAAGTCTGCTCTACCTTGCAGGTTTGCCTATCGGTTCCAAGGGCTGGATAACAAAACTATGGAAATGGAGCAGAAATTGTTGCTGCAGGACAATAAAGGTAGTGTGGAAATTAAATCATTCAGTTCACTTAAGCAACTAATTGCAGTTTATTCATTCAGTGCCCCATATTAGAGAAACTCAGTAAATGCTGTGTCATGTTCTTCATTTATTTCATTTGTGCCAATTTATGCATTAAATCAATGGTGGGTGACACAAGTACACAAGTAAAGTAACATTGACAACTTAGAGTTCAGTTCTTTTTTTTAGTATTTTATTTTTTTGTGAAAAGGTCTCCTTTGTCGCCCAGGAGTGCACTGGTGCGATCACAGCTCACTGCGATCTTGACCTCCCCAGCTTCAGGTGATCCTTCCACCTCAGCCTCCCAAGTAGCTGGCCATAAGTCACATGCCACTTTATCAAGTTTATTATTATTATTATTATCTTTGTAGAGAAGGGATTTCACCATTCTGCCCAGGCTGGGTTCACTTTTGATAGTAAAGGACATCTCAAATGTTTAGACATTTGCTTTCAGTTTGGTCAATTATGAATACAGCTATTACAAACCTTCCTGTGTCTTGTTTGGAAGCATAATTTTTAAAATGTAACTGAGGAAATACTTCAGGTTATGATGACTTGCTTGTATGGTAAGACTATATTTTTCTTTGTAAGAATTTTGGTAGAATTTACCAGTGAAATCACCTGAATATAGTGTTTTAGTTGTTTGAAAAGATATTAATCATTGATTCCATATCTAAAATTCTAAAATAAATATAGGCCTATTCAGATGATCTATTTCTCCTGAGAAGACTTTTGGTCTTCTAACATAGATTTTATAAATTCGCTCATTTCATCGACTGTATCCAATTGTGAGCACAGATGTGTTCAGAATATTCCTTTATTATTTACTATTTTTTGATTCGACTCCTCTTAAACTAATATTATTAGTATACTGTGACTTCTTTCTTTCCTTTGTGGGTAGCCAAGGTAGAGGTTTATCAATGTTACCGATCTTTTCAAGAACCAGCTTTCGGTTTTGTTGATATTTTCTGGATTTCCTGTTTCCTATTCCATTGTACTCTGCAATCATTATTGATTTATCATCTGTTCTATGTGACACTGCTGTTTTTCTCTCATTGCCCAAGGTGAAGCTGAGATTATGAATTAAGATTTTTCTCATTATTGTCACAGCATCCTGAATGTAACTCATTGAATGTAGTCTCATTAAAATGCACACTGCATAATTCAAATGATAAAGATGTATGCTTTACTACAACTTGAAAAATACAACAGGGTAGATGATAAACGTAGTGGCAGGGTATGTAGATCCACAGAAGTTAAATGATCTTGTAACATTTCATAAAACTGGGGATTTGCCTGGACCTTCAAATGGGGAGGAGGTGTGATGAGATGCTGTCGCTGAACCATACAGTGCCTTTCTGTATTAAACTGTTCTTAAGGTGACTATTTCACATTGATGAGGTTGCCCTAGCTAGAAAGCCAAGGCTCTTTCAATTCTTTCTGGCCCTCTCCTTTGCCTGCCTTCGACGCCAAGGAGAATGGTCCAGCAGCATCTCAGCCCATGCTTGTCAAGCGCCCACTTCCGTACGCTCCATACACCCCAAGGTTCCTTGTGGGATTCCTCAGCAACACCAATGCACTGACCGTCACTCTGTGTTCTCCTAGATTCTGATGAAGATCTGCAGGCGTCTGCGCATGGCGGTGTAGAGGAGAATATGGGATCAGAACTTGTAAGACGTATTTCTTTCTCTGGAAGAGAAACTTTTTTTGTTTTTTTCTGGGGCTTCTAGACTATCAAGTGGATATCATTTTGGACTGCCATCATGAATCAGGCCTCAGTTGGTCATGGACTTTAGCGACCAGTCACTGGAGGTTATGACCCACTGAGGCCTGATTGACGATGGCAGTCCAAGGACGGCATCACTTACAAACTGTCTGGTAGTGAGTATGTTTCTCAATAGCAAGCTTTTCTCCTTGTGAAATAATTTTGTATTTATCAGCCAACATGGACACTTACTAAATATTCCCCAAAAAAATCCCACGGCATTTTCCACAAGCATTCTCTATGCTTTATTTGGCGGCCAGTGACTGGATCACTGCTTGACGTCCGGTTTTTTATTTCACCAAGTGAACAAAAGGCCTTTGCCAACAGAACCCAGCATCATCTGATCCTCATGGTGTTTGTTTTTCTTTTCTCTTTTTGCAGGATTTATCTAGAGGTGAGTATGAAGACCGTACGTATTTATAAAAACAAAACAATAAAAAGCCAGTTTTGTTTACATGTAGTTGACATGCAAAACAATTCACCCATTTAAAGTAGGTGATTCACCGTTTTTACTATATTTACACGGTTGTGCAACCATTGTTACAATCTCATCTCAGAACCTCTTTATTCCCCCTCAAAGAAACCCCACTAGTAGTCACTCCTCTGTCTTTCCCAACTCTTAAGATGACTATTTCACATTGATGAGGTTGCCCTTGCTAGAAAGCCAAGGATCTTTCATTTCTTTCTGCCCCTCTCCTTTGCCTTCCTTCAACACCAAGGAGAATGGTCCAGCAACAGCTCAGTCCATGCTTGTCAACCGCCCCCCTCCATACACTCCAGCCCTGGTCCACAGCCCCCAAGGCTCCTTGTGGGATTCCTCAGCAACACCAATGCACTGACCGTCACTCTATGTTCTCCTAGGTCCTGTTGAAGATCTGCAGGTCTCTGCCCATGGCGGCGTGGAGCATATGAAATCAGAACGTGTAAGACTTTATTTCTTTCTCTGGAAGAGAAATTTTTTTTTTTTGTTTTGTTTTTTGTTTTTTCTGGGGCTTCTAGACTATCAAGTGAGTATCATTTTTGACTGCCATCATGGACCAGGCTTCAGTTGGTCATGGACTCTAGCGACTGGTCACTAGAGGTTATGACCAACTGAGGTCTCATTGACCATGGCAGTCAAAGGACGACATCACTTACAAACGTGTTTGGTTGTGAGTGTGTTTCTCAGTAGCAACTTTTCTCCCTGAAAAATAATTTTGTATTTGTCAGCCAACATGGACACTTGCTAAATATTCCAAAAGGAAACCCCACTGCACTTTCCACAAGCATCCTCTATGCTTTCTTTCGGGGCCAGTGACCTGATCACTGTTTTTTTTTTTTTTTTCTCTTATTGCAGAGCAATTCAAAAGCCCAGCGTCAACTCTGTACGTATTCTTTTTTTTTTTTAACTGCTTTATTTAAATGTAGTTGACGTGCAAAACAATTCACTCATTTAAATTAGGTGATTTAGCGTTTCTACTATATTTACACGGTTGTGCAACCATTGTTACAATCTCATCTGAGAACCTCTTTATTCCCCCTCAAAGAAACCCCACTAGTAGTCACTCCTCTGTCTTTCCCAACTCCCACACCCCTGGATCTAGGTAGCCTCGAATCTACTTCCTGTTTCTATAGTACAGTGGCTTTCTATATTAACCGGTTCTTAGGGTGACTATTTCACATTGAAGAGGTTGTCCTAGCTAGAAATCCAAGGATCTTTCATTTCTTTCTGTCCCTCTTCTTTGCCTTCCTTCAACACCAAGGAGAATGGTCCAGCAGCAGCTGAGTCCATGTTAGTCAACGGCCCACCTCCATGCATTCCAGCCCCAGTCCACATCTCCCAAGGCTCCTTGTGGGATTCCTCAGCAGCACCAATGCACTGTCACTATATCTTCTCCTAGATTTGGTCGAAGATCTCAGTGAGGGTCCACCTGTTAGTTTTGAAGATTACATGACACCGGAGATGGTAAGATGCATTTCTTTGTCTGAAGAAATGTTTTTCCTGGTTCCTCTTGCCTTATTAATGAAATGAAGATACAAAAATCTGACCAAGTACATTATAGAAGACAATTGCAATTTTTTGTTGGCTGGAATATCAAGGGAATACCATATTTGATGGCTGTCATCCATCAGGTCTTAGTTGATCATGGACTCTAGTGACTGGTCACCGGAGTTTATGACCAACTGAGTCCGGTTGGATGATGGTGGTCAAAAATGAGAGCATCACTTAGAAACTATCCTGTAGTGAGCATATTTCTCAGTAGCAACTTTTTCTTCTTGAAAAATATTTTGTATTTGCCAGCCAACATGGACTTGCTAAATATTCCATGAAAACCCATTGCCTTTTGCACAAGCATCGTCTATGCTTCATTCACGGGCCCGTGACTTGATCACTGTTTGACATGTTGTTTTCTAATGTCACCAAGTGAATAAAAGATCTGTACTGGCTGGGCGTGGTGGCTCACGCCTGTAATCCCAGCACTCTGGGAGGCCGAGGCAGGCGGATCACGAGGTCAGGAGATTGAGACCATCCTGGCTAACAGGGTGAAACCCCGTCTCTACTAAAAATACAAAAAATTAGCTAGGCGTGGTGGCGGGCACCTGTAGTCCTAGCTACTCGGGAGGCTGAGGCAGGAGAATGGCGCGAACCCGGGACGTGGAGCTTGCAGTGAGCCAAGAGCGCGCCACTGCCCTCCAGCCTGGGCGACAGAGCAAGACTCCGTCAAAAAAAATAAAAGGTGTGTGCCAACAGGACTCCATGTGATCTGATCCTCATAGTGTTTTCCTTTCTCCTATTGCAGGCAAAGAAGGGATCGCGAAGCTTACCTCCGTAAGTGTGTGTGTGTGTGTGTGTGTGTGTGTGTGTGTGTGTGTGTGTGTGTGTGTATTTGTTTGTTTGTTTGAGACGAAGCCTTGTTCTTGTCCCCTAGGCTGGGACTGAGATGTTAGAATCTCGGCTGAAGGAATCCCCCACCTACCAGTTTCCAGGAGTTCTCTGGCTTCCGCGTCCCAAGTAGCTGGGATCAGGGACGCCTGCCACCACGCCCAGCTACCATCATTTTATGAATGCATATTTCCATCTGGGTGAAAAAAAATATCACAAACCCCTTTCTCTTCCTACTGAGCACCTGTGAACAGTGTCCTGCAGTTTGTGGCTGCAGCCAGTCCTCATGGAGCCTGGTGTTCTTACATTTCATTCTGCGGCTCACATTCTCAGTCACCCTGCAGGAGAACACCCGCCCCATCCTGGGTCATTACAGAGTGTGCCCATCCATCTGCTGCATCTGAGGAGCTGGGGCCAGCTTCTACGGTGAATCCATATATTTCTGTGTTTCCTGGATAAGGAAGAGGAAAGGAGCTGAGCTGGGGGAGGAAGAAGAGGTAATATTAACTGACTCCTTAGTTTGTACCAGGCACTGTACTAGTTACATATCCTTTTATCTCATGTAATTCTTACCAAACAGTAAGGGGGTTGGGAGTGATAGGGACAATACTGTTACCTCCATTTTAGGGTGAGAAAATGAAGGCTCAGAAAGGTTAAATAACTTGCCCAAGGTCACTCAGTTGCTAAGAGCCAGGAGCTTTACATTACATGGGTTCAAATTTCTTTTCAATTTCCCTGCTCCATTCTGAATACGTATTGGCATTTACCCTTGGGCTATGTAGGACAAGTGCTTTGTCACCAAAACACCTATTGTGAACTCTTTCTGCCCTAGTATGATTCATGCATTTTATCTTCTTCAAACTAAAAACCATTAAGAGTCAGGAACGGGCCATACTGACTCAACTTAAACCTCAGTCACTTTGACCCTAAAATTCAGACTTGTGTAGGCATCTCTAGAAGACTTGGTGGACTAATCTTTAAGAGTTCGTTTGCATGAGGGAGGAAGAGGAGCCCAAATTTGGACGAAGTCCCTTTCTTAGAGTTCCTCCAGCCCAGTCTGAGTGGCTGAAATCAGGAACCTGAAAATAAATCTGAAAGTTGTTTGAAATCGTGGTAAGACATGGGGAACATAATATACTGGGGGCTTGTGGTATAAATGAGGCTATTTTTCTATTTTTAGTATTTTGTATTTTTAGTAGAGACGGGGTTTCACCATGTTGGCCAGGCTGGTCTCGAACTCCTGATCTCAAGTGATCCCCCCCCCACCTCAGCCTCCAAAAGTGCTGGGATTACAGGCGTGAGCTACCGCGCCCAGTCCACTGTAAGTGTGTATATATATATAAGAGAAATATAATACATATGGCTGGGCACGGTGGCTCACACCTGTAATCCCAGCACTTTGGGCGGCCGAGGCGGGTGGATCACGAGGTCAGGAGATTGAGACTATCCTAGCTAACACAGTGAATCTCCGTCTCTACTAAAAATACAAAAAATTAGCCGGGCGTGTGGCGGACGCCTGTGGTCCCAGGTACTCCGGAGGAGAAAGGTGTGAACCCAGGAGGTAGAGCTTGCGGTGAGCCAAGATCGTACCACTGCACTCCAGCCTGGGCGACAGAGCGAGACTCTGTCTCAAAAAATATACATATATATAAATATATAATATAGTATATAACATTATATATGCTATATAATATATTGTATATATACTATATAATATAGATATATGATATTACATATAATACAAATACATAATATATATGATATTACGTATAACATAATCACATTTCTGGGCCGGAAATGTGTTTCAACTAGACGTAGCCCCCCAGTTCTTGGCCAGGGCAGTGACAGCGCTCCCGAGTAGCAGGGGAGGTGGGGAGAGACATGAGATCCAGCAGAGGGTGAGCTTGGCAAAGGGGTGGGGACTGACCCTAGAGTCCAGGTCATCCTCACAACTCTTCTGTGGAATCCGCAACACCTCAGTTTCCACTTACTTTGGAGATGGTTTAACATCATCAGTTTCACACTCGGGGTCTTCCCGCAGATGGAAGAGGAACCCTGGCCATGGGTGTTTACTGCCAGGGCAGCGACTGTCTCTTCCTCGTTTGTCCTTATTCCAGAGTTCAATCTTGGGGTAGACGTGTTAGGCCCAATGGATGTTTTAATGGACACACCCCTAGGATGAGTTCTAGGTCGCACTCAGGCTGGGATCTAGTGCAGGTGTGGAAGGGTTTTCTTCTCAGCCTGTTGCGCCCCACACTCATCCTGGAGCCTGCTCAGCTTCTGCGTCAGGGTCCCTGGAGATGAGGGTGAGCTCCTGAGGACAGCGAGATGCCCCTACCCCTCTGCTCCTGCTGCTCTGCTCTTGTCTAAACAGGGCGTGCGGAGCCATGCTCGTCCACTGGGTGCAAGAGCGCCCCCTGCTGGAATCCCTCTGGACCTGGATATTGTCCTCATGAGCATCTCCCCAGCCCCACAGAGTGACTGACCCTTGTGCAGATGCCCAGGAAGTAACCTTAAATGTAGGCTAGAATCAGAGCAGCAAATGATTCTGCAAAAAAAAAAAAAAAAAAACTCCAGGATAAGGGAGTCATGTCTTCCCTCACTTCTGGATCTCTGGAGCTGTCCCGTCTAGTGTGGTTCGCAGTCATATATGTGCCTCTTCATGGTTAAATAAATTTAAATATATACAATTAAAAATTCAGAACCTCATCACAACAGTCACCATGCAATGGCCCAGCAGCCACATGTTTATACAGCTCGAGTTTTCCTTCTTTCTACCCTTTGATGAGAACATGATCTTCAGGCTGGCGCTGGTTTACCGGAAATTCTAGGGGTGGTACATGTGCTAAAAGACTTTTAGTTTTGAGGGAAAGGAAAGTGAAAGATGAAATCAAGTATATAATTTTTAAGAAATGGACCTTTTGTTTTAAATGTGGGGACATCAGCAGTGAACTTTATAGTCCTTGGTGCCTTCTTACCGAGAAATTTCCTTTAGCATCTATTTTTATTAGTTTTTAAGACCGAAGAACTCCAAACACCATTTTGTATTTGACAATGCTTCCTGTATGTTTATACCAGATAAGCTAGATTTCACCTTTATATTAGTGTTATTAATGTTAAACTTAGTTTGAAGAAAACTTTGTAAACATATTTATTCAATTTTTAATATCTGACCATAAGATTTTTATAGGCTTTTTTAACCTTTTATAACTTTTGTCAAACAGCAGGCTAGTGCTTTCAGAAAACCCCGTTGTATTTTTATTTTAATGTCCAGTTCACAGAGAAACTGGATGATACCCTTTAACTGTAGCCAATATGTTTCCACACAGAATTTTCTTTATAATTAACGTTTCAAAACTTGCTTAAACCTTCAAAACAATTTTTTAACCTTTTAATGTAAGTAAAAATATACATTCTTATGCCTCCTTATAATCCTTTTACCAAAGGCATATTTTACTTTCCTTATACACCTTGCACATAAACTGTTTTTTCAGTAGTTTTACATTCAGGAGGATTCATTAGTTTAAATTATGCAACATTTCTTGCATAAATTTTTCTAACACTTTTTTTATGACTTTCACAGACAATTCTTCGACATGCCTCAACTTTCTGACTTACTGCAAACATCCCTTTCTTTAAACAACTAGTTAATTTATTTCAGGTCAAGAATTTTCCATATAACATTCCTTTTTATATAAATTCTGCCCCCCTTCTTTTTTTTTTTTTTTTAATTGTTGTTTTCAGAGATGATAACTATTCTTTTCCAAAGCAAACTTCCTTCATATCTGTGGACTAGACTGTCTAAGGCCACAGATCAGAAGTTACTATAATACATGTTACATTGTTAACTTTTAGCAAACTTTACTTTTGTGGAAAACTTTGTAAGTGTGGGATTTCAGTTATCCTTTGTATTAACAAGACTTTTTTTAGTCCAAATTAACTTAGAATTAGTATAGATGGCTTTTTTTTTTTTTTCCCCCTGGTTCTGTAAGTACTTTAAGGCTTGGCTAAGTGCAAACAGCTCGCATATTTGAGCAGACCAATTATTAGGCAATTTTCCTAACTCTGCTTCTACAAGAGTTTCCCTCAATTACAGAATACCCATTGTGGTTTTTTCCTCAGTCACCTGGGAGAAACTATCTATCATCCTGTCCTGAAGGGAGTTCCTCCTAGGTCTAGTCGGACCTTTGTATGGCAATTAAGATTTAAATCCCCTGTTAGGAAATCTGCTGAGTTAAGAGCATTTTCAGGGATTTATGTTAAATCATCTTTTTCTAACAGAATAGCCCCATACTTTAAGATTTTTGAGTTAGTAAGCTACCTTGTTTTTTTTTTTTCTTTTTTCTTTTTTTTTACTTAGGATACTTCTTAACTGGTGAGGTGTGCTCACAATTAGGTTTCTTCTAAATTTATTTTTCTACTTTCTTCTGTTAGCAAAGCAGTTGCCGCTACAGACTGAGTGCATTTGAACCATCTGCGGGACACTGGGTTCCAGGAACTCACATCAAATCAGAATCAAAACCAAAACCAAAGTGCCGATAAAGGCACGCCGTGGGTGATCAGGCCACACGTCAACCGAAATGGAGTGGGCAAGTTCCCAAGACTGGTCCTGTCAAGCAATTCAAACCAAGTCAAAATCAAAACCCAAATCAGGCCAGGCGTGGTGGCTCAAGCCTGTAATCCCAGCACTTTGGGAGGCCGAGACGGGCGGATCACGAGGTCAGGAGATCGAGACCATCCTGGCTAACACAGTGAAACCCCAGTCTCTACTAAAAAAGTACCAAAAAAACTAGCCGGGCGTGGTAGCGGGCGCCTGTAGTCCCAGCTACTCGGGAGGCTGAGGCAGGAGAATGGCGTAAACCCGGGAGGTGGAGCTTGCAGTGAGCTGAGATGCGGCCACAGCACTCCAGCCTGGGCGACAGAGCGAGACTCCGTCTCAAAAAAAAAAAAAGACTTATAACCATTTCTTTTTAAAAATCGGTTAACAGCCGGGCGCGGTGGCTCAAGCCTGTAATCCCAGCACTTTGGGAGGCCGAGATGGGCGGATCACGAGGTCAGGAGATCGAGACCATCCTGGCTAACCCGGTGAAACCCCGACCCTACTAAAAAAACACAAAAAACTAGCCGGGCGAAGTGGCGGGTGCCTGTAGTCCCAGCTACTCGGGAGGCTGAGGCAGGAGAATGGTGTGAACCCAGGAGGTGGAGCTTGCAGTGAGCTGACATCTGGCCACTGCACTCCAGCCTGGGCGACAGAGCAAGACTCCGTCTCAAGAAAAAAACAAAACCAAAAACCCAAAAGTGCTGATAAAGGCATGCTATGGGTGATCAGGCCACGCTTCCACTCAAATGGAGTGGGCAAGTTCCCAAGACCGGTCCTACTGTACTCCAGATATCTGGACTCCAAGAGCCAGTTCCTTCCTGGTGTTCAACCAGTGTGTTGATTCTCCACGGGTGCCTGCAGTGCACTGCTCTGACGAGGCATTCCACCAGGGCAAATGCCTGCCCAGGAGCATGCTCAGGATCCGCGTAGCTCAAGCTGGCCGGAGTCCCCTGCAGGGATGCTCCACAGGGCAGGCCTAAGCCACCTAAGGAGCTGCCTCGCTTCCCGGTCAGGGAACCAAGAAATGTAGCAGGATGAGCCACAGACAAAAGTCCTCAGACACTAGGTTAAAGAAGGAAGAGGCTTTATTCAGCCAGGAGGTCGGCAGACTTGCATCTCAAGAACAGAACTGAGCTCTCCAAAGACTTCATTTGGCCAGGAGCGTTGATGGACTTGCGTCTCAAGAACAGAAGCGAGCTCCCTGAAGAAAGAGTTCCTGGCCCTTTTAAGGGCTTACAATGGTAAGGCGTCCATGTGACAGGGTCGTGGTAGGCTGAGCAAGCATGGGGTACGTGACCAGGTGGATACGTGATCTACAGATAGCACAAGTGATCAGGGTGGGGGTTAATCTTTAGCCCACAGGCCTGGCCAATGGCCCCGATCAGTCTTATTTTTCAGTTTTTACTTCCTCCTTTTCTTTGGAGAGAGGAGACATTAAGAGGAATGGCCTCTGTCCTCATTCTGGGCCATCTTTCTCCTGCTTCATGCCTGAATTTGCCCATTAACCCCGAGTGGACCAATTCCTTGAAGTGAGAAGTGGCATTTGCTTCTCACTTTTTTGCTTACAATTTGCTTATAATTGCTTATAATTTGCTTATAATTGACAACCTACCAGCATCAGAATGTGGCTCCCTGGGCTTTGGGCAGCATTTCCTTGGTAGATGCCTTTTCTGGGTTCCTAGCTGGGTTCTGGGACCGTGGTGGGGAGGTGTCCTGACTTTTGGATAATTCAGACATGGCTGTAGGAGACAATTTCAGAGACGCACACGACACTTTTATCCCTAAGCAGAGTTGGAATGAATAGGGAAGAGTCACAAAGATTGCCAAGGAAGGTCAATCATTTTTACTAGGTTTCTCTTTATCACATCAAGTATGTCTTAGAAAAGGTGAGACAGACTTACGTTAAAGGAAAACTGGACACTGTGAGACTCGTGAAAAATATTCTTGGAACTTGGTGATCCCAGGGCTGTTTCATTCAAATGTTCATTGATTCGTTCATGCCTGCATGCTTTACTCTTTTATCAGAGAGGTCATCCTCTAGGCAGCTGCTTACCTTCTGTAGGATGATGTGAGCTTGTGTTTCCTGCAAGTCCAGTCTTTTGGGATGAGGACCCTTTCTCCTTGCATCTTTCTTGAGAAGTAATCTTGTAACTATATATCTTTTCAATTCAGTTTCCAATATTTGTCTGGCTTTAATTGTAGACATTATAATGATATTGTGAAGGAGGAAAATCAATGTATAATTTAGATGTCATGAGAGTTGCTTATAATTCATTATAAGCTTTGTCATCTTCAGTTCAGTCTAGAACAGCTGCAGAGAGGGCTGCTTTTTTTTTTTTTTAACTGATGAAAGAATGTTTTGACTTTCATATTTTGTAGAATCAAGAACAAACTTAAATCCACAAGTAATATTTGTGATGTTACTTAATACCATTATTGTTCATTTAAACCTCCTTTCTCTTGGACTCCCCTTTACCAGAATGCTTATAGGAAAAAATGCTGTAAGTTTTTGAGTTTCTTTTTTGTGTTTTCCTCATCAGGAATCCCCTCCAAAGAGAGGCAATTTAAGAAAGAAGGAACAGCTGGGTGCTGCAGTGGCTCACTCCTGTAATATCAGCACTTTGGGAGGCGAAGGCAGGAGGATTGTTTGAGGCCAGGAGTTCAAGACCAGCTGGGTCAACATAGTGAGACCTTGTCTTTACAAAAAAGTTAAAAAAAAATTAACTGGGTGTGATGGCTTAAGCCTGTAGTCCCAGCTGTTCGGGAGGCTGAGGCAAGAGAATTGCTTGACCCCAGGAGTTCAAAGCTGCAGGAAGCAGTGGTTACGCTGCTGCACTTACCTTGGGTGACAGAGTGAGACCCTGTGAAAATAAAAAGGAAGAAAGAAGATTCTCCTAGTATGGTCCTCAACGCTAGAAACACTTGTCTTGCCTTCCACACTGAGACATTGTTCAGCTAGGTGGAAAGGGCTTGTAGATTTCTGGTGGCAGAAATCTGTCCACTCACCACATGAGGGTTGCCTTTAAGCACTGACGTGGCTTAAACTGCATTTGACCTGGTGCTGTGGATTCAAGCCAGTAGGTGACTCATTATTTCAGATGTTTGGTTTGTGCTGTTATAGTTGAAGCAATCTGTAAGGAAAATAGAAAAGCCTGTTGTAAAAATACAGTCTGTCTCCAGGAAGGAGAATCCCCGCGTCCTGACTGGAGGCGGGATGTCTGCATATGGCTTGTGTAACTTGTTATTTTACCTTAGTTCCTGGTTTGAAGCAGTCCTGAAAACTGTTCCTCGGTGCATGTTTAGATGGCATTGCTGATTATTTTTACATTCTTGAGTGTGAGTTCGAAACACACTGGGTACAAAGTTTGCTATCTGGTCCCTGAGAGATAGCTAGATAGCTAGGCCAGCCAGGCTGGTCCCCAGACTCTCCTCTAAGGGCAAGGAAAGAACACAATGCTAGCACCCACTCGGAAGGCTAGCCACATCAGATGGTTTCTCTCTGAAGTTGAGATGTGACGTGCAATTTATATTCTTTCTTTGGTCGTTGGCGGCTATGTCCGTTCTGTATGTGATTTAGTAATTAGGGACTGTTTGGCTTTCTAGAATCAAACAAAGACTATTATAAAATGTCAAATTTTTTTGTCTTCAACTTTTGCACTGTGTTTTTAAGTAAAACATTCTGCTAACTTGTAAGTTTTTCCCTTCTCTCTTTCTTGTGTCTTGGTTCTTATCCCAGGGGAACACTTAGGAAAAATTATAGAATCTCTACCCAAACAGTGTGGTGAAGGAACTGTTCATGATTTGTAGGGCTCTGGCTATGAACTGACTGCTGCGTGCCAGTTTAAGCTTATAGCCACTGTTACTTTATTACAGGATTTTGATTAATTTGTCAGATGGTGGCTGTGTGTCAGCTGCTTGTTTTTAGCACTTTCACCTGGGTGAATGATAGCTTTTATCTATTATGTGTGTGCTAGGAACTTGATTTAACTCTTACAGATACATTAGACAGCATATATTACAGATGCAGTGAATAGCTCATAGTTAGTTAATGTGTCCAAGGCCACACAGTTAGCTGACATCCTGCCAAGTTGAGTCGGAGGATGTCTATACAAAGCCATGCTGCCTCTCCCACTAAAAATAGGGGAGCAGAGTTAACATGCTACATAGGGCCGAATGTCTTTAAGCCTCTCTTCTTCTAGTGTTACAAAAATAGCCATTGTTTCAGAGAAGCGGGACTGCATAAAGTCTAAGAGCCAGGATAACTGTCTGGCCCCCATACTTAACTAGCTCTGAAACCTTGGGCAAGCTCCTTAACCTTTTTCTATCTGACTTCCTCTGTCAGTGGATAAAACAGTACCTGGGCTTGTGAGGTTTAAGTGAGTTCCTGTCTACGAGTTACTGGAAGAGTGGTTCATAATAAGTACTACACAAGAGTTTGCTATTTTTGTGTGTGTTACCTTGAAGACGAATAGGAATGAGATATCCTCTCCATCCCCCCTCCTTCTTGCCTCATCAAGCAGGGTGCCCTGGGTCAGCTTGTGGAAAGGTTTCAGAGTGGGGAAGGACTGGGGACAGTCATGCTCTCTGGTTTGTGAGTGAGGCCTTCATAGACAATTGGTCCCGCCTTGCTCCTCTAGGCTGTGTATGGAGCTCTTGGGTTCTTCCACACACACTTGGTCCTTCCAGTCTCTGGTCTGGTTACTTCTCAGGTTGCCTCTTCTCCCAAAGAGTGTGTGTCCTTGACCACTACCAGATGTATTATAAGTACGTCATTGCTTATTCCAATATTGATTTAGTACACTCACCTGTTACCCATATGTTTCAACTAGTGTGGTCACAGTGGTATATCATAAACCGTGACCTTCTGGAGACAGGGACCAGGTCTGTGAGGATCTTATGGAGCATTTTTAAAAAGAGCTTTCTGTCATGAAAATGATACTGTTTTTGGAGCGTGAAGGGAGAGGTGCCCGGGAGAGACAGCTGGGGCCTTTGAGCCCCAGGCTGTCTTCCTCAGTCGTAAAACAAGAGGTGGAAAGATGTTACCAGGGATCTCAGGACCTTACATTCTTGACTTTAGCTCTTCTTTTCTTTAACTCCAGGAACCTAGATGTCGTACTTAAGGGCTGTGAAATCTTTCTCCTGATTCCCACGAGGATGAGAAGTGAATCAGGCGTCCCTGATGCAGATACTGTGCCTACTCTCCGGGAAAAGCACTCACTGTGGGCAGCAGCTGGCATGTCCTTTCGTGCCCTGTGAACGAATGTCAGCACCCGGTAGTGTCCCAGCACTGCCGTGTGGTGACTGCTTCCAAGCAGACACTAGGGACAGAGATTCTGCGAGAGTTGCCACAACCAGGCATGGGAACACCTGTTGGCTTTTGTTTTTAATTGTGATAAAATACGCTTAACATAAAATGTACATTTTAAACATACAATTCAGTAGTAGTTGAATGTTTTCACACTGTTGTGCAACCATCACCACCACTTCCAGAACTCTTCTATCTTGCAAAACTGAAACTCTGTACCCAAGAAACAATAACTCCCCATTCTGAATGATTTTTAAAATTCAGAAGGACCAACCTGGATGGCCAGGAGTAATTCAGTTGACTGTGTGTGTGTGTGTGTGTGTGTGTGTGTGTGTGTGTGTGTCTGATTTTTTTCACTAAGTTGAAGAGTAATCAGGCAGAATGAAAGTGGAAGTGAAGAAAGCAAAAGATGCTCAAGAAGGGCCAGTCTCGTACATAATTGTGAAACTTTGGTGGAGAGAAAAGGAAAAAGCACCCTCGTCCCCGCACTGGGTAGAGAATTTATGCAGTTTACACTGAGAACTAGAAAATACACAGGAGACAAACCCAAATTAGCTCTGACTTTTTGTTACTCTTAGAGAGTCTTCTTGAGGAAAAAATTTCCTCAGTAGAATTCGCTGTGGATCTGCAGAGGCTTCCTCTGAAATCTGAGGCATCCATCCTGCACTCCTTCGAGGGAGGTGCTCTCTGTCCTTCCTGAGTGTTTGGGAGAGAATGCCTTGCCATGTCTGAGTACTTCTGGAGTCTTCCAGAATTTCCTGGCTGGAATTCTGTTGCCACGCATTTGACTTCTCTTTGACCCCTCACCGTAGGTCCGTGTTGCTTGTTAAAAGACTATTGTACTGCCTGTTAATGGAAGACTGTGTGCTCTTGAGCACTGTGAAAAGACCATCAAATGAAAATGAGTTGAAGGGAACCATGGCGTTCAGACACTCTCCAGATGAGGCAGATATAGTGCCCCCTTCCCAGCCCTTGTGCGCCAGCTCTCAGTCTCTAGGACTCAGTTCTCAGACCTGCCAACCACATGTTCATGCCAGTTGTGTGTGCCCAGAAAGAACTATAAGAAAACCTGGTGATTATATGTGTTGCCCTTTTTTTCCTATCCATGTTCTAAATGTGCCTTGTGTTTGCTCTTGCTGCCTCAACTAGTAAGCTTCCTTTCTGTTTCTGCGGCCCCCACGGCACAAAGTCTCCTGGCTTCTCCTCTCCTGTTTTCCCTTGTGCAAGAGTTGGTTTGAACAAAGCTAAGTATTCCACAAGAATGTCTTATTTAATAATTGTCAGAAAGAAAGTGTTCCATAAAGGCAGGAGGGAAGAGGTGACAATGTCAAGGATTACAGGACACAAAGGATCGCAAACATTTTGGAGTTAGTCTCAGGATTTGCTTTGAATTTTATGTTGTCATCCTCTCTTCCTACCCCCACTTTCTGCCTTGCTTTTCCCAGATGATTTCATTGAAAAGTGATGGCCAATTATGACTTGTCTTTTCTCCTAGAGTCTTACCAGATAGTTTATTCTCAGAGGTAAACATTTTAGTAAGCCTTTTGTTTAGTGACTCATTAATTTGATGAGGAAAATGTCCTAATAAAGATAAAGAAACTAAACGGTTTCAAAAGCTGCAAAGGGAAAAATGTTGCAGGGCGCTTGAGGTCAACTTCTTCCCCCGTTCTTTGAATTTCATTTGTTCCTTGGTCATGGTAACAAACATTGGTCATTAGGGGGTTAGGCCCTTGTCTTCATGTTTTTCTGTAAACTTTACATGTACACACCAAGTCATGAGCGTTTTACTTCCTGAGTGTTTCTTTCTGTATAGATAGGGACTAAGCCTGAGGAGATTTTACAAAAATAGGAAGTCAGATTTCCCTCTTCCACCACAAATTAGTGCATTCGGTGTGTCACTAGGTTAAATATTTGGCGAATTTTTTTGTGGCCAAAAAAAAATATTTGGCTGAGAAATATTTGGCTAATTTTTAGTGGGAAGCAGTCTGATTTTCTCAGAAATGTCACAAACCCCCAGGTATAAAGGGTCAAAGATCCCTAAATAGAACCGGAGGCCTTTTAGAGACTAGAAAACATTCTTAGCTATAAACCAGTGGTAACAAAAGGCATGATCTGCATTATCCATTTAGAGAACATCTTTTAGAGAGGTATTATGACTTTACACTGTTCTACATTATTTTGGTAAGATTAAATGTTCCAGCATGGGTGATATAACTATTTCTAGGTTTTGAATGACTATTTAGTGAAATATAAATGTATTCTGGGTAAAAGGCCCTTTGTAACAAGAGTACATTGACTTTTATTAAATACAAGAGTAAGCATCATAGATGTTTCAAAAAATAAATTGTCCAACAATTTTACACTTAAATTTTAAGAGAGAATTGTATGCCTCTGTGATTCTTGTCAGGAGGAAGACCCAGTTCTAAACTGGAAAAAAAAAGATTGAATAACATCCCACCACACTATCTTTGATAGAAACTTCACAGTATTTATTAGTTGTTAAAAAAAAAATGTGAAAGCAGAAGGAAAAATGACTTCAGTATAGTTAGAAAAAATCAAGAGGTAAGATAAAGTGACTTTAAAGTTCTAGGTATAGTATAAAGACCTTGATTTCATTTTGCTTATGTTTGTATCTGCTCTCTTGCCAGATACTTGTCAAGGCGGAAAGATAATGACCTAAAGGTAACTTTTCATCACAACATACCTCGAACACTGTTGCCCATTTTTGTTGTTGTTGTTGTTCCTGGCTAGGTCTTCCTGGACCAAAAGGGATAGAAAAGAGCTATCATAACGAACTAGCTCTAGTAGAGCCCTGTGTGTGAAAGTGCGGGTGTTTGTATAATGGTGCAAGAGCATTTCGTAGCAGGCAAGTTTCATAATGATATAAATATATCTTAGTTATATGTATGTCTAATTACATAGACTAATGAAATGCCATTTACAAGAGGTGGTCTTACATGTGACACAGGTCATATTCTGAAGTGACAACCTGCAGGGGCTAGGTTTAATTTTGGGCCCCTTATAACTACAATAATTGTCAAATGAACCAGTCCTTGGTACATCAGGGAGTATCTGGATAGCCACCATCCATGCATTTATTCTGTTAACTGTGTTGTGTCCTGTTCTGGGCTGGGCATGAGGGGAGGCCTTGGGCATATGAGGTGAACCAGACATAGTGACCATCCTCAAGGAACCAACCCATGGTCTGCTGGAGGAGACGGACATGAACCAGCACGCATGCTGCTGGGTGGCGAGTGCTGTAGAGAAGCGCACAAGGCTGGCCCTGCAGCAGAAGTCTCTGCTCACCTGTTAATGAGGGTGCAGGTTGAGGAGAGACAGGGAAAGGAGGGCAAGAGTAGGCACTATTTGAACTGTCTTCACAGCTTAAGTCCAAATCTAATGCTGTTTTTTGCACTTCCCATATAAATTAGATAATCTCTAATTTTTATTTTTATTTTTTATTATCTTTTTTTTCTGAGATGGAGTTAGCTCTGTCGCTGGGCTGGAGTGCAGTGGTGCGATCTCGGCCATTGCAACCTCTACCTCCTGGTTTCAAACGATTCTCCTGCCTCAGCCTCCCGAGTAGCTGGGATTACAGGCGCGTGCCACCATGTCCAACTGATTTGTTTTTGAGTAGAGATGGGGTTTCACCGTGTTAGCCAGGATGGTCTTGATCTCCTGACCTTAAGATCCACCCGCCTCGGCCTCCCAAAGTGTTGGGATTACAGGCGTGAGCCACCGTGCCCGGCCGACTTCTAATTGTTTTAAGAAATGCCTTTGTTATTCTCCCACTTTGTATCTAAATGGCAACTGGATGCAATAGAAAGCACAGTCTGGGTCATCCAGGCCTGTCTTTGAATCCTGGCTGCCACCTGACAGCCACTTGACCTTTCTGAACTTCATGTAAAAAGGGGATAATAAGATCTGCCACACATGATGGTTGGCAGGAGTAAATGAGATATGTAACAATATGTATTAGTACCCTCCCTTTTCTTAGCACACTAAAACAGAATGGCTTGTAAACGGTAAGTTATTCTGAAAGGCGGCTGATGAAACAAGAACACAGGATTCACTATGAATAAGGAGAGTAACTAACATTAGGTACCATTTGTTGAGTCAGGCACCATTTTAAGTGCTCTCTCTGCAGTTACTTATTTATTCCTCACACTAACAGTGTCAGGGACCATTATTTTATCTCCACTTTACAGATGAGAAAATTGAGGCTAGAGAGGTTAAGTAACTTTTATCAACCCTGCCTGGCTGGCCCCAGAGCTCTTAAACATCAACATGGAGCTTTTGAAGAGGATAACAGCAGTAATGATATCTTAGATTTTTACAGAGCTTCATCCTTTGAAGAACACTTCTGTGTACATTGTTACTTTTGTTTCTCATTAAAAAAAAACAGGAGATGGCTAGACATTAGATTAGAAAACTAAGGTACCCAGATGGGAGTGTTATTTGCCCAAGGTTACTAAATCAGTATGTGGCCTTGTTGGTACAAGAACTTTTTCCACTTGACTCTTGCGAGTGTTTATAGAATGAAAGAATAGTTCAGGAATTTTTTTAAAGAAATGGTTGCTGTTAAATTTTTAAAAACACAAGCTGGGTGCTGTGGCAGGCACCTGTATTCCTGGCCACTCGGGAGGCTGAGGCAGGAAGATCACTTGAGCCCAGGAGTTCCAGGCAGCAGTGAGCTATGATTGCACCATTGCACTCCAGCCTAGGCCACAGAGCAAGATGCTATCTCGTAAACAAATTAAAAAACAATGTGGAACAGACACAGGAAGTTAGTTTTGTTGCTTAAGGTCTCATGTCAGGCTGTTGGTCAGCTAGAATTAGAAAAGATAGATCCAGCTTCTGAGTGACCCAAGTGAAAGAATTTGAAAAGTACCAGTGCATCTATTTTCTTGGACACTTGGAACCAGGGTACATCCTCATATCTCCTCCGATTCTGGAACCACCAGAGGGAGGGGCAGAGAACGTGAACTGGCCCTGGGACCTTACTTGTCCTTAGTTCAGATTGCGTCCTCCAGAGGCATAAGGCTTCTTTCTGAAGGTGGGCCAGGGAGGCCACAGCCAGAAGGGAGATGATAAGGATTTGTGCTGGCTGTGTGGTGGGGACGATACAGGGGGTTGGGCCACCTTCAGACCAATGCTAATCGGTGCTCTCTCTAAATTGAAGGCTTAGTGCAATTTTAAAGACAGCAAAAGACAAAAGAAACCAAGTAAGCTTTGACCGAAAGCCTCTTAGGATTATGTGGTGTTTTGTCCTGTAGCTGGGGATCCAGTTACAGATGCCTGTGATTATGGCCTTTGCAAACAATTGTCAGAGAAATTCATAAGATTTCCAAAGGCTGCAGAAGAGCAGATGTGGAATTAAATTTCAAGCACAGTTACCCATAATAGCTTACATGTGGGCATAGAGTATTTAGGATTCAAGCCTAAGTCTCCCACTTTGTCCAGGAGGTGTGGGATGCAGAGTCAAAAGCAGGGATCAGAAATGTCAGCATTTTCTGGTGGTCTTTTTCTGCTGCATCATTTCTTCTTGGCTTGCAGACCCTTTAAAGTGGTGAAATTCTTCCATAATGGTTAGCTTGCAGTGTCTACCATTGTCATCATTTGACCTATTTAGTAAGAAGACTCTATTCGGCATCTTTGCCAACAAGCATCCACCATGCCAGCAGACTGTGGAAAATGTGAGTCTTTGGGACCAACTTTAATTGGCTTTGCAGTAGACATTTTAATTTAATATTGCTAGCAAAGTTCAGGGTATTTAGACTTGCCTTGTTTGGTATCTGTTTTTTTACAATTCATGTGGCAAGGACTTTAGATGACTGACTGTAAGAAATACCTTCATTTTATTACTAATAATGAAGGGGAAAAGTGGAAGGGATAGAAGTAGTTGCAATAATTTAACAGTTGTATGTTACTGAAGCAGCAGTTACTGAGTTTCTCCACACCTCAAATAAAGAAGTACCTTACTGAGTTTAAAAATCCAGTAAGTATTCATTAGGCAGCAAAAAGAAGTACAAAGACTATTCCAAGTGTTGGTATATATAAAAAGAATATTCTAGTTTCTGTTGTGTGGAAATACTCCTTTCTAGAACTTTTCAAATAATTGCTAGAAAATATAACTTACACTATATTAATAACCAAGGGAGCCAAGGTTGAATAGTGGGGCAGAATTTAGGGATTGACTTTATTTTTCCCCCTTTAAAAACCTGGAAGTTTTTGCCGTTGTTTTATTTGAATGTGGAAGCTCCTACCTGAGTGGGTGGAGCAGGAGTGTGTGCCAGCCTTGCGCAGAATCACTGTCAGGACAGTGAAATCATGCCAAGTGGTGGTCTTCATTACAGACTCTGTTGCCTGAGAGTGTTGAGGTTTTTTGTGCCTGAGACAAAGGGCAGAGGAAGCTGAGGATAGGGAGCCTGTGGTATACCAGCTGTGTGATGACTCCGTGCGCCGACTCAGTGCGCCTGGGCTTCACTTACTGCAGTTATGAAATGAGGACATGACTGTTCCTATCTTCTACCCAGTCTTCTGGAAAGCCAGATGGGATAGCATTCCTCCGCAAATGAGACAACATGAAAATCAAATGGGATAGCATGAAAGAATGGCAACAGTCAGTACATGTGTCCCATTTGATCACTGTGAAATCATCTCACGTAATCCTCATGGCTGCTTGGTGAGGTGCATGTTGTTGACTCCCAGTGTTTGAGATGAGGAAAAAAGTTCTTTGAGGTTTGAGTAACTTGCCCAAGGGAAGAGAGGAAAGTGGACAGTTACCACCCATGGGAACTGGGCCCTGCTAATCAGTGTCTCATGATTAGTTTGTTACATTTCCAAATGGCGCATGATGAAGCTGCTGCTTAAACCCAAGAATTTGAACTCCAGGGTTGGTGCTGCTCCTCATCCTCAAGCCCTTTAGAGAGGTGAACCTTGTGTTTAAAAAATGACTGTATTACTTCTTCCACATTACGCTCTGATGTTCTATGACCTCTTAGGCCACTGAGAGGTAATACAAGAAAGGCTTGTGTTGCTTGTTATGGCAGGACCTTGGGCAGGCTCCTTTATGCATCCCATCCCCAACCCCAACCCCAACCCCAACCCAGTCTCCCCATCTGTAAAATGGGGTTAATAGCCTGTCTCATAAAATTGTTGTGAGTTTTCCATGAAGACAAATGCTATTAAGTGCCTAGCACAGTGCCTGGCATATAGCCAGGGCTCAGCTAATACATGATGATGATGAGGAGGAGGAGGTTGTTTTAGTACTCTCAACTAAAACCTTGAGAGCACTGAGAATCTTCGCAGTAACAGAAAATCTTCTTCCTCCTCCTCCCTCTCCTGCTCCCCCTCCCTCTCCACTCCCAGTATAGAGAAATGGCCAGACTTTAACAATAGCAAATCTCTAAACTTGGGTCACCTTATTATAGGTCATGTGAGGGTTTTTTGCTTTAAGGACAATTTTTATCCGTTTCTTTTGCAGAGTCCCAGATTCTAAAGGTGGGGGAAATAAACTACCCCTTCGTACTGGGTTCAAGTTAATAATCCCTGTTAGACTGAACGTACCTCCCCAGAAGGGCTTGCCTCAACCACAGCTCTTGGTGAATAGATGCTCTCTCTGCCACTGGATTGTAACTTCTAGGAGCAGGGAGCAAGACTTGACTGGCGTCTCTTGAGCCCTCACATTGCTCTCCTATGTTGTTGATAGATCGTGCGGCTATTGTACTTTGTTACAGGACAGATAGCTGGGAACAAGCATTCTACTGAGAACCTAGAGTTAGAGATGGAGTAGAGTGTAGTGGTGTCAAAATCCTTGTACATAGATGATTCCTGGAAGACATTTCCCAGAGAAAACTGACAGCGAAGTAAAGTCATTCATTTCACCCATTGATTTCTTGGTAAAGTACATGTTTCTAGGCAGAGGCTATCTTGAGATAAGAAGCCCTTGAAATGCATATGACCCGGCTCTGTGTGTGTGTGCGTGTGTGTGTGCGCATGCGTGCCCGCGCATGCATGCCCATATGCAAGAAAGAAACAGCCTAAGCCCTTCCTAAACAGGGGTAAATGTGGCTATTTGAAATGGAATTGTCAAAACCTCTGTACCAGAACCTTCCCCTCTTGCAAGAGAAGGAAATTATCAACTAAACCCAGATTGTAGTTTCCCAATTCCAAAACTGCCTAAAACCCCCCTGCGAGAGAGAGCCTGGACCCAGCCTCATTTAGATCCTTTAATTGGCAAAAAATGGTTCTTATTCCTCCTTTTCCCTGCCCCTGAGGTTGTAGTTCTTTCAGCTCTCTCATGGCTTTTGAAAATCCTGTAATACTCCTTTTATTCTTCCTGTGATGAGCATCTTGTTTTTGTCGAAAAGATAATGTGCTGGCATTTCCTATCTTTACACTGATCCTCTAAGCAAGTGAAGTACAGAGGACCATGCCAGAAGAGGGAGCATAATTAATACCTTTGTGATTCTGTCCAACTTCCTAAGAAATGATTAAAACTCAGTTATCCTGGTGTTTGCCAGTTGAGGTCAAGCCAACATCTGTACTTGTCTCTCTTTCCCAGAGGGTATGACAAGGAAAGAGAAGAGTTCAAAGAATTAAAAACATAGTTTTCATTAGGGTAACATTTGGGGTCAGGTAAACATCTCTTTGGAGGTTTTTTTTTTTTTTTTTTGAGACGGAGTCTCGCTCTGTCGCCCAGGCTGGAGTGCAGTGGCCGGATCTCAGCTCACTGCAAGCTCCGCCTCCCGGGTTTACACCATTCTCCTGCCTCAGCCTCCTGAGTAGCTGGGACTACAGGCGCCCGCCACCTTGCCCGGCTAGTTTTTTGTAGTTTTTAGTAGAGACAGGGTTTCACCGTGTTAGCCAGGATGGTCTCGATCTCCTGACCTCGTGATCTGCCCGTCTCGGCCTCCCAAAGTGCTGGGATTACAGGCTTGAGCGACCGCGCCCGGCCCTCTTTGGAGTTTAATTGAAAAATTCCAGGAGGCCAAGGGCAGAAATCTCTGGAAGACTTGTTTCAAGGAGTGTAGCTCAGTGGAAAGTTCACTTTTAAAAAAATTTAAGAAAACTGAATATGATATTGCTTAGGAGAGTCTAAACAAAAAGGACATCAGAAAAACAAAATTGTCTTGTTCTCATTTAGAAAGTGTGGAAGGCCTGGGAAAGATTTTCCCCAGTGACTAAGAAGTATTTCTTCATTGTCTGTAAGCTACTCTCCTTTTAGGAGCTGTGGAGTCATTTCTTAAGGCTGTGAGCTTGAGTCTTGATTGGACTCAGCTTGGGGAGAGTACAGTATGACTGTCCCGTAGTGAGCCAGGCAAATGGACCCGTGTACGGCAGATAGCCTAGTTCTTGGTTGTTCACTTTTGTGTTGTTCCAGTTGCCAGTTTCAGCGTTTAAATGACACTTTTTATATGAGTTGAGCTCTTATTTAACATAAAAAAAAAGTTGAGAGAAACAGCCCCCTTTGACTCTGAAGGAAATTAAACCACAAGTCAAGATACCAATGGGAGGTTGTGGAATTTCTGTCCTGGAGATCCTCAGAAGTAGAACATAAAAATTAGGTCGCTTAAGTAAGTCTGCTTGGAGGCTGACCAGGATGGCCTCTTGCAGTGTTCCAAGTTTATGAAACAACTCATGTTAATATTCATATACTGTTAGAGCATCAAGACAATCAGTCCTTTGTTACCTTATCCTGTGACTTCTTAAAATGTTTTAATTCCCTATGCCTGGAAGGCCTGCATCTCTCATTTGCATTGTATGATACTGTTGCTTGTGGAAATTTACGAATGAGTGGGATAGAGGAAGTAAGAGGGGTTGTCCTTTTAGAAAACATTTGATCTTTTCAGAGGATGGCGCTGAGAGGACACTTGGCATAGACAGAACTGACTTGACTGAACATATTAACAAAATCTCTAAGGAACTGCACTTAGCTTGTGGGTATTTCCTGTAAAGGACTATTGCATTGCCAATGATCAAGTTTGCTGGCTTTAAATGATCTATAAAATGCTAAAAGGTTGCTTGGTTCAATGTCACTGGAAGCTATTTCACTTTAAAAAGTTAAGAAGACTGTTGGTATCCATATAACAAACCTGCCTATGTACCCCTGAACCTAAAATAAAAGTTAAGAAACAAACAAACAAACAAAGATTGTCGGAAGTAAGATTTTAAACTCATCTGGCTCATGACAAAGAATTGAAAAGTCAAAGAAAAGGTTATTTGTGGAATGTCAAACCACAGTGAACATAGTTCTTGGTGACTTGTTGAATTGCCAGTATCCCCGGGGCCCTCTCTTCTCCTGCAAATTGCATCCAGTTCAGATGCCTACCACAGAGTTTCCCTCCCTCCACTGCCCTTAAAGAGACACAGCTCGTGGCTTGTCAGCACCTGTGCGGAGGACTTGTGTTTTTAGGCATGGGAGGAATTGAAGGCTATTAAAGGTGCTCGGCAGACAGGAGAGCAAAAGGTAAAATTGGGAGACTTAACTTTACGTATTTATTTACTTTTTCGTGGGTAATTTATGAGGACTAATTTCTTTCATTCTTTTTCGAGTAAAGATTTATCTTACATATTTTGGCTGGGCACAGTGGCTCACGCCTGTAAGATTGCACCAGGCCACTGCGCTCCAGCGTGGGCGACAGAGCAAGACCCTGTCTCCAAAGAGAAAGTTTTACAAATTTAAATTAGAAGATTAAATGTCGTCTGCGACTCTCCTTCTTGAAATTGTCCAGTCTGTGCAGTTTGAAGACTTTTCCAGAGACCCAGAAACTAAATTACACTGTCTTCCCTTTGTTTTTCTTCTCTTGTCTTTTGTAGTGCGTGTGTTATCTTCCTGGTCAGGGGAAAATGAAGGAGAGAACACTAAGCTATAACATTTTGTTTTAGTGCTGTTTTCTTTGCTTGTTCCGTTTTAAAAAGACACACTCATTAAAATAAAACCTACATTTTTAGTTATTTCTCTCCTTTAACATTTTGTGGAGTTAGTTTTGCCATGTGGTGGTTTTCTTTTTTTTGAGATGGAGTCTTGCTCTGTCACCCAGGCTGTAGTGCAGTGGTGCAGTCTTGGCTCACTGCAACCTCTGCCTCCCAGGTTCAAGGATTCTCCTGCCTCAGCCTCCAGCGATTCTCCTGCCTCAGCCTCCCAAGTAGCTGGGACTACAGGCGTGTGCCACCACGCCGGCTAATTTTTTTGTATTCTTAGTAGAGATGTGGTTTCACCATGTTAGCCAGGATGGTCTCGATCTCCTGACCTCATGATCCGCCCACCTCGGCCTCCCAAAGTTCTGGGATTACAGGCATGAGCCACCATGCCTGGCCCTCCATGTGTTGGTTTTCAAGATGTTTGTTTATTTACAGCAGAGCCCTTTCTTTTAAATGAAATCTTGTGTTTAACCCTAATATAGGAAACAGATTAAGAGCTGCTGCCCTGGGATGGGGGTTGCCCGCAGCCGCCTTCTTGCCATATGGTCCCTGAGGCACAGCTGAGCAGTCTGTTCTATAATCCACTGGCAAGAACACAGGATTAGGAGGCAGTGTCCGTTTTGCAGTCCCTAGCTCTGCCACCAAGACCTTTTGTCACTTTATGTCTCTGGATTCCTTTATGAAATGATGACTTTGGGCCAGAGTCTCTCTGAGGTCCTTCCTGCCCTGACAGCCAGCAGTTCTGAGTCACACAGAGAGACTGAGGTGGTGAGGTGTTTGGTGACGCACAGCAAGAACAGAACAGGTCTGGAGAGAGGACGCATCACCCTGCGTTAGCATGAGTAGCCTTCACTTCATGCAAACGAAAGCTCAGGAATGAAAACATGCATTGGCAGAATTGCCCCTGAGGACAGCGTTTTCTGAAGGTTTCAGCAAGGCATCTGCAACCCTTTAGCACAGAAGAATCTTGTGGCGAAAAGGACTTCAGTCAATTGTAGGTGGTTGTTTACCAGTGATTGTTGTTGAATTTGCTGGTCAGCAGTGGTTTAGTTAAAACCGTTTTCCCTTACTACACAAAATTATGTCCATCACTTTGTTGTTGTTGTTAGTTGGGAAATGCATCTGAGACATAGTTCAAGAATCTGCAGCCAATTAACACATTTGGTTCGAGAATGGAGATGGTGAGGCCAGGGTCAGGGTTCAGTTGCTATGTGGGCCAGTTAGCTGGGCTGGGCCCTCTGGCCAGACTGTACTTTTAACCCCTGACCAACTGGCTCTCACATGTGTGCCATGGGTCACAGGGAAGAGTTAGAGGGCATGGAAGGATATCCCAACTCAGCCTTTCCTCCTGGGGCCAAGCCGAGCCTTTACCCTGCTGCTGGAGGGCTGGGCCTGGTGTACAGAGGGCACCCTCCGCATGTCTTTAACAGCTAAAGGGAAATGTGAAATACTCCCCACGGACCACTGTCTTCACACCCACTGTTAGTGGACCTCTTCAGTCTGAAGACAAAACTTCCTCTTCTAAGTTAGAACAGACATTATGGAAATAATGCTTCATAGTTCTCGTTGTGAGCATACTCTCCTCCTCTTTGGGAACTGGGAGAAGAGCTGGCATTAAAAGAGAAATTTGCTTCTCTTTTGGATATTTACTTCTATTGGATTTAGTTATAATTTGTTTCCTATGAAATATAGGAAAGACAAGTAGTTTGAAGTAAATGATCTTAGGCACTTTTGATGAGTAAAGTGTTCGTTTCTATTACACAAAATTCAAACATTACAGAATTCTAAAACTTCTTAATCTCTGCACAAACCTACTCCCATGGTAGCCATCATCAAGATAATCTTGAATCAATTTTTAAATGGACATAAAAGTTAGAATTTTAAAACTTGTGATTTATTTTTCCCCCAGAATTAATTGGGTATAGGGCAGTGACTTCCAAAGTGTTTGTTTCAACAGTGAGTGCTTTCTTCAAAATGTTAAGTCAAATTCTAACATGGGGGAAAAAAGATAAAAGCAGCGATGGCTGGTTGTAGCTGTGGAGGAGCTCGGCTCACTCCCCCTCCGCCCTAAGCAGTGAAACTTACAGGTCCCTCTGCTGAGAGACCCCCTCTGCAGAGATACCTCCAACATGCCCTTCCCTGCTGTTTCAGTGGTTGAGTGTGTTGGCCTCAACTTCCCTGACCAACTCTTCTAAGTGGGGCAGCCGTAGTGACGCTTGTTTCTCTGCCATTCACTTGGGGTGGTTATTTTTAGTTAAGCTATAGTTAGTTGCAAACTTAAAAGCTAACCACCTAAGCCAACCAGTATTTTTTTCTATCTTAAAATTGGACCTTTACAGTTAAGTCATTCTTTCAGTTTAGCTGAAATGCCACATTTGTCACTACTCTTTAGTCTGTGCCAAGAAGTTTTTCTCCTTGTGGATTGGGCTTAAGGCTGTCACTATAGTGCTTGCACCCACCATGGTAGACAATTCTGTTCATGGATCCTGTAGAATGAGTTTTTTCCTTGTATGTCCCGTTCCAGGAAATTGAGTTCCTGCCTGTTTTCTCTTCCCCACTAGATAAGAAGCAGCAATGCGGTGTGATTTCACACGGTAGGTCTTGGGTCCCCAGGCCTTTTTGGGGCCCAAGCTGCGCAGCAGGACCGGGTGAGCGAGCATTATGGCCTGAGCCCCGCCTCCTGTCAGCTCAGCAGCAGCATTAGATTCTCATAGGAGCACACACCCTATTGTGAACTGTGCCTGCGAGGAACCTAACTTGCATGCTCCTTATGAGAATCTAATGCCTGATGATCTAAGGTGGAACAGTTTCATCCTGAAACCATCTTTCCCCACCCACTGCCCATAGAAAAATTGTCTTTCAGGAAACAGGTCCCTGGTGTCAAAAAGGTTGGGGACTGCTACTGTAGATAATGCGGGAGTATCTATTAAACTCCGCATCTGTTAAATAGAGTATCTGTTAAACTGAACAAATCTTGAGTAACTCCTAGCCCTACAAAAGAAAAACACAGCCTCATGTAAATGTTCAATTTTTAGGTCCATGCTGTGCCCAAATGCTTGTCATTTGGCACTGAAAGTGATCTTTTGCAGTCTTACAATGTCCTCATATATTTAGTGTGTGTGTGTGTGTGTGTATATATGTATATACATATATACACACATATGTATATACATATGAATATATGCACATATGTATATACGTATATACACACGTATATGTATATACATGTGTGTATATGCATATACGTATGTATATATACACATATACATGTATATATTTACCTATATATATAGCATACTTTGTAGAATTATTTGGTGGAGCCTTGAAGAGATAGCTCAGGTATTTCATACGCACTAACTCTTCTAATACATACATCCCTCTGAGGTAGATGCTATTTTTTCTTTTTACTATATAGCCAGCTCTGACTTACTTCACATGCTTTTCTGGGGGTAATCTCACTCTTACCTATGACTTCAGTCATCTCCTATATGTTGGCAGTTTTCCAAACTATATTGCCTGCGCTACTGGAATCCGCCCGACCAGGTTGCCCAGCTAGGTACTTCAAACCTTCAAAGCTTCAGCAGAGCAAAATGTCCTCCCTATCTTGTCTGATCTCCTTTTCCCCTAGTGTTTGGTCAAGACATTATCATCTGCCCACGCATGTATTCATCAACTGATATTTACTGAGAGAATGCATTCTTTCTCAGGCACTATTACTGGTGTTAGGGATCTATGTTCACAGACCAAAACTGATTAAAAACCTTGTCTTCTGGGAGCTTACATCCTGTTGGATAGACAACTAACTTAAAAATTCAGATCTATTTCTGTACTTACCTAGCTAGACATTTCTGTCTCTGTGTATCCGCCTTATCCATCCATATGGATGGACGTCAGGCAGTGGTGAGAGCTGTGGACAGGCAGTGCTGGAGGCACAGAGGAGTGTGTTGCACTTTTAGCTAGGGTGGTCAGGGAAGGAGGTAATGTTTGAATGGAGATTTGAATGAACCAGAGGACAAGTATGAATATCTGTGATTTTGGGGGGTCTGCCTCACCCTCTGTTAGTCCTTCCCAGTCAAGGACAAACAGGTCATTTTTGGATGTCACCCCAAGCCACAGTTAGTAAATGTGAGCCGTGAGATAAGTGGATGGACTTGAAACAGGGAGAGAGACAAGCGAATAATTAGTGTGGTGGATGTGACCCCTACCACTCTCTGAGCCGCGTGAGCTCAGAGAAGGCATGGAGAGGGCAGAGGCGAGGGTGGGTTCAGAGAAGGCTGCATGGAAGACAACACTGAAGTTGGGTCTTGAGCAGAGTTTCACGCATAGAGTTGGGAAGGATATAGAGGCAAAATAGTTACAGAGGCAGATGCCCTGGGCCTCAAATCTGAGGTTTTCAGAATGCAGCATCCAATTCAGGGTCCACACAGGCCAAAAAAGGAGAGGAGCATAAACCCATGACCTGTGATGGGGAGTGTGCAGCAAATTCCAGGACAGATGAGCTGGGGATGGGTGTGTTTTAAGAGGACAGTTTCCACGTGTCTGATTTTGAGTGCTGCCTTTGGAAAAGGAAAGATGCGAGAAAGAACCAGAGGCTTTTCCACCTTCTTCTCTTTCCAGATGCCTCCAAGAGAGTGTTCCTTCCCTACGTCTCCCTTACTCTGTGTCTTGTCTTCTAGTTTTAATCTTGGCATCTGTTTTTCAGAAACATTGGTCTGTTATTACTTAAAGCTTATGCTTAGATTTGGAATGCAGACCACGAAGAACTGTCAGGCACAGAAAGCGCTTGTCAGCACTTACAGCCTGAGTTATTCACTGCGGCCACCTGTTTGCCTGGCCTATTCCCCAAGAGTGTTGCACTCACCTGTCTGCGTGTAATGCCCTGTGTCTGTGGATCTTAAATAACCTATTCTGGAACAAGTAGGATATTTGATGAGGTTTGCACATTGCTCGTGCTCAACACTGTTCACGGTAGTTTCTGTCTTGCAAAATGATGATGTGTATATTCAGGGTTAAAAAAAAAAGCAAGACGATTTGAGTAATTGTCATCTGGAGGAGGGTTCTCAGAATTGCCTATACACACTTGCTCCCCTGTCACTCTCCTTCATCACTCATAGTCTAGGGCTACTCTACAATAGAAGGAGTTCACAGAGGTGGGTCCAGACACTGGTGTTTTGGAAACATACCCACTGGAGGATCCCCCCTGCCTTGGACAGCGTCACTGCTACCCAGTGCTTCGTTGCTGCCTGCGATTCCTCCTTGCCTCCTGCGCTTTCTTCTCATGCTGGAATTCCTGCTGTCGTGTTTGCCTGATGATTTTCTCCACTCTTGTTAACCCAGTATTTCTTTCTTCTACATAGCCTGACCTTTCTAACTACTATCTGTAGGGAATGTTCATGCTGCAATGATCCTTTTGTTTATTCAGTAAACATTTATGAATTGTCTACTCTATGTCATGCCCTGTGTTGAGTGCAAGAGATTTTGAGAGGAGTAAGCTAGAATTAGTTTTGTTCTCAAGGACCTTGTTGTCCCATAGATTTATAACTAAATATTGGGGAAGAGGTAAGAATTATGTGAATGAACATGGGCCCAGCTGTGTGGGACTAACAATAGCAGTGTTTTGATGTGCAAACCTGGCATGTTAAAAAGCAGTATAATTGAATGTGACTCGTGGCTGGCACATTATAGGCTATTCTGTTGTACCTAGATATTTAAAAACATACTCTGTAACAGCTTCACGTTGATGGGATAATGTTTGAATCAAGGAGTTTCTCCTTCCTTAAGAGAAGAAGGACTTTTTCCTGATTAGCAACGTTTGGCTTAGAGTCCGTGAGGTCTTTGGAAACTTGAACCTCAGTCTTTCACCACCGTGGTTGAGTGGCAGGGGCTGGCATTGTTGGGGTTCAGGTTCCCAGCGTCTCACATGCATTTAACACAGTTCAGCCTTTGGCAAGCTGCCACTCTCTGTGCTTGGTAGACGGTTCATGAAACTTGACACTCTCATGTCTTTCCTTGAAAATCTTGCAAGGTTCAGCAATCCTTCGGTGGCTGACCCAGTTCTGTTAAACTCCTGTTGTCAGACACAATTGTGAGGTTGTCCTGGACCTGTTGTCAGAGAACACATTTCAGACTGTAAAAAAAAGTTACCACCAGCCTAGTTCTGGAGCAACGATTAATGCTTTGGCTGCAGAAACGAGGAGTGCTCTTTGTGCTTAGTATGCTGTCACAGACTCCCCTTAACATGTGGACAGACTTCCCCGAGCACTTGTTGTATCAGTAGAGCACAGTAAAGTAGAATTTGGACAATTACTCCTTTAGTTGACTCATGTAAGTAGAGCCTTAGAGAGTGCGTCTACAGAAAATACAATGAGCTCTTCCTAGTCAGGTAGAAGGGATGGTTTTGTGAGAGTAGCAGAGCTCTTACTGTATTTTTCTTTTAGCTAATTTTGCTTTGGTATTTGCCTCGGTGCTTCAAGTCTTTGGGGCCCATCCTTGCCCCTGATCTTAATATGGGGAGATGATACTTAATAAGAATAATGGTTGCAGGCATCTTATGTTGGTTGCTGCAGTATTGCCTAGCTGGAAATACACTGGCCTGCCTGGGGGGTCAGAAGTCCTAGATTGGAGCCCATATTCTGGCATTTACTAAGGGTGTGATTTAGCTTAAGTGGTTCAGATTCCTGGTTTATAAAATGGGGATAATAAAAATGTCTTTCCCCACCCACACTCTGGCCCCCTTTTAGTAATAGTGCCTATAAAATGAGAAAATGAATTGCAGAGTGTCCTGTGACATACAGTGCTCTGCCGTGAAGCTCCCATTCTTGCCGTGGATGGGCATAGACCTCAGGTCTCAGGGAAGGATTGTGAGAGGACAGTTGCTGAGACTTTCCCCCCTGTAGCCTCTGTGATTATGACGTGCTGTTTCTTTTTCTTTTTCTTTTCTTTTTTTTTTTTTTGAGACGGAGTCTCGCTCTGCCGCCCAGGCTGGAGTGCAATGGCCGGATCTCAGCTCACTGCAAGCCCCGCCTCCTGGGTTTACGCCATTCTCCTGCCTCAGCCTCCCGAGTAGCTGGGACTACAGGCCCCCGCCACATCGCCCGGCTAGTTTTTTGTATTTTTTAGTAGAGACGGGGTTTCACCATGTTAGCCAGGATAGTCTCGATCTTCTGACCTCGTGATCCGCCCGTCTCGGCCTCCCAAAGTGCTGGGATTACAGGCTTGAGCCACCGCGCCCGGCCTGACATGCTGTTTCTTTTTTTTTTTCTTTTTTCTTTTTTTTTTTGAGACGAGGAGTCTCGCTCTGTCGCCCAGGCTGGAGTGCAGTGGCCGGATCTCAGCTCACTGCAAGCTCCGCCTCCCAGGTTTACGCCATTCTCCTGCCTCAGCCTCCCGAGTAGCTGGGACTACAGACGCCCGCCACCTCACCCGGCTAGTTTTTTGTATTTTTTTAGTAGAGACGGGGTTTCACCGTGTTAGCCAGGATGGTCTCGATCTCCTGACCTTGTGATCCGCCCGTCTCGGCCTCCCAAAGTGCTGGGATTACAGGCTTGAGCTACCGCGCCCGGCCGACCTGCTGTTTCTTAACCCACCCTAGAGGCAACGTGGACCACCTCGGGGCAACTCTTGTTTATTACAAAGTTCTTTCTTCATTCAGCCGAAATTTACCCCTGTCATTTCCAAGGTAGTTTTTACTCCTTGGTTCTAGTTTTACAGAGTAACATGAAACAGTTCAAATCAGTGCACTGCAAGTCTTAGCAATCTGTAACTGAGAAAGGGGTCTTACAACTCTGCTTCCTGTTTTTGGCAATTCAGTTCAATAAGTAAGTGCTGGTGCCGGTCACGTGGGAGCCGTGTTCGCTGTGCCGCACTAAAGGCAGCTATTGTTTCTCCTGACATCCGGAAGTGTAACAGAAGGGCAGCAGCCCAAATGGAGATGAATGGGAAGTGAAGACTTTTTAACTCCTTAATGTGCAAAAACACAGTAGTTTTAATTTTATTTAGAATGTTTGTTGGAATAAACAGTGCCTACTTTGATTGGACTATAAGTGGCCACGCAGACTAATAATATACATATATACAGATAAAGACCAATATTTACATGAACCCATGTGTTTACCTACCAGTAAGTGAAAAAAATCCCATATTTGCATTTAGGAAAATGGAGAAAAGGTGACCTGGCAGCGTGAGAATACTTTTGTATGTGCTCTAATTGATGTTCTTGTCGTCAGCACATCCCATGAGAGGATCCTGAAGTGTCTTCTCAGTGATTAGAGGGACCACACTCTTTACACTGAGTTTTGCACGTTGATTTATAGAATCCAAGACAACAATGAACAAATGAAAAAGCAGTACAGCCTTAGCAGTAGGTGCCCCTAGCAGTTCTTGACCCCTGTTACTGACTAGCTGCATGCCTTTGAGGAAGCCAGCCATTATTCCTCAGGAATTCGTTTCCCTCATAGTTAAAATGAGGCCAAAATTTTCTCTCCTGCTTGCATTATATGGTTGTTAGAATAAAATGTGATCATGTATGCGGATTTGAATATTAATACCACTTCTTGCAAGCCATGTAACTTTTGGTAAGATTAAGTTTCTTTTTGCCTGCTTCCTCATCTTTAAAATGGGATAATACTGGTAGCTACTTTGGGGGTTTTGTGAAAGCAAATGAGTTAATTCACAAAAATTGTTTTTCAGAAACATTGGTCTCTTATTCATAAGCTTTAAGTAATAACAGACCAATGTTTCTAAAAAACAGATGCCAAGATTAAAACTAGAAATAAAGACACTGTTCTAATACATAGAACAGTGCCTGACAGTCCTAATATATTAACTTTTTGGGTGAACGTTGGAAGCGTCTGTGACTTAGTATATTTTTAGTATACTGTATTTTCGAAATAGCGTATTTAAAAAAAAATGAAAATCACACCCTGTAAACGAACCAAACCCAGAACAGAATTGGCATGTTTTTATCTTCCTGATTACTTTGGTGGTTTCACAAGATATTACTTCTTTGTCAAAAAGGCTTAATCATGATACTAAGAACCTATTCCTAAATGCCTTTTATCTTCAAAGCTTTGGGTCAAATTAATTTATTCTAGAAAATGCTTTTTACTGCCAGTGTGAATTTGGAAAACTTTAGGTGGGAACTGGGATACAATTCTGCCTTCTCTGTTACTGTTAGGGTCTTGACTGTCTTAACTGTCCAGAGCTTTGCTTGCTGTATGTGTAAAAAAAGGAGATTTTAAAAAATGTTATCTTTGAATTTTGAACAGTACCAAGGTTGAAGTGACTCATTTTGTTGTGACTCATTTAGCTTTTAGAAATAAGGAAATGTTGATCAAGAACTCCATTTATAACAGACCCATTCATAATAATCCTAGTGGCATATTTCACAGAAGCCATTTCCAGATAAAAATACTGATCATTACTTCCCCTAAAGGGTAAAATAAAATTGTGGGAAATGCTTAGAATTTAGCAAGTAATTAAGTTAACAAAGAACCATTTGTAAAAAGTCATAGTTTTGCCAGGCGCAGTGGCTCACGCCTGTAATCCCAGCACTTTGGGAGGCGGAGGTGGGCGGATCACTTGAGGTCAGGAGTTCAAGACCAGCCTGGCTAACATGGTGAAACCTTGTCTCTACTAAAAACACAAAAATTAGCTGGGGGTGGTGGCACATGCCTGTAATCCCAGCTACTCGGGAAGCTGAGGTAGGAGAATTGCTTGAACCCAGGAGGCGGAGATTCCAGTGAGCCGAGATCGCGCCATTGTATTCCAGCCTGGGTGACAGGGAGACTCTGTCTCCAAAAAAAAAAAAAAAAAAGTCATAGTTTCCTTAACTATTATAACAAAGGACTTTATGAATTCAGAGTTCTTTTGTGTATCTTTATTAAAGTGAAACCCAATGACTGTTGTCCAGTATCTTCAAGTTTATTACTAAGCTAAAATGATGTGATAGAGGAGGCTTTGTGCCACCACTGGCTTTTCAACCTCAGGTACACTTTTGATTAACACTGGTGCTGCTGATATGAAGCTGCTCACCTGCGTATTAGTGTGGACAGTCATAGCTTGATATTACAGATTTTGATTATTATCTCATGGCTGTATTTGAAAATTTGATTATAGAAAATAAGCATGGGGACTTCTTGTTTTCCTGCTTATCAGTAGAATTGACGCTGTTGAGCATTTTCTGTTTAATTTACCTTATGTGGAATTATACATATTTATACATCCCAGTTGCATTTTTAATATCTCATGAACTCAAAATGCTTTTTTTCTAAATATTTACTCATATACAGTGTTACCTTGTAGTCCTAAATAACATAAGCCTAATCATTTTTAAATGAAGAAATTACTTTTAAATGTGCAAAAAGAAAAAGCTAATTGACTGGTCATCTGCTAGCCAATTTCTGTTAGAGTTTGCATTAAGGAATATGTGGTTTCTATCTGGAGAGGTGACGAATAGGCTTTGTAGAGTGGAAGAGATTCTTTTAAGAGCCAGATTATCTGATAGGAGGAAAAAGGCGTGTTTGGAAACCCTGGATCCTGTGGTATTGAGGAAGGTTCTCTACTTCTTTTAACATCAGTTTCCCCAGCTGTTAATGGGTATCTTTGTCTAGAAAGGTTGTAATATGTTCCTATAACAGTCCCAGGTGCATGATAGATTTTCAACAAATGGTAATTGTGACATTTTATGTTAGAAGTTTGTTCCATTTATGTTTAATATTTCAAAGCAATGCTGAAGAGATATTTGAGGATTCTCTGTTTTGTGAATGTATTAGTAGGCTTATAATTTTCTAAAGGTTCCCTAAAGACTTTGAGACCACCAGAAGGAATCCCTGATTTCTAAATAAACTAATCATTAAGTAAGTTCTTACTTTTCAATACTTTTCAACTTTTATTTTTACTGTGTTAGGGTTTTTCTAAAAATAGCCCTTTTCCCACTTTCCCAGTCGTGACATCTTTGTGAATTTAACTTTAGGACTTAACCAGCATAACTGAAAAGGATATAAAGTGCTGCTAGGATAGTTTCTTCAGTCACAATTTCATATTTTATTTCTTAATTTGTTTCTGGATTTTTGAGCCTTTTTATGGTCATTCATTAAAGTATCCTCCAGGACACAAATTATGTTTTTAAGTTGGTCCCCTTGTGAGGGGAAAGGAAAGGATGGAATTAGGTACATGTTCACAGTCTGGACGTTCCCCCCTGGCCTTTTACTTTTTCTGGTTCATCAGTGGTTTGGACCCTGTGTTTGTGTGTTGGTGTTCCTGGGCGGGAGCGGCCGTGTTCTAATGCAAGTTGAGCTGTGTGCTGCCTAGGGACCAATATTTGAAACGTCACATATTTTAATGAGATATAAAATTGCATGCTAAGTCTTTGTGTGTGTATGTGTGTTTAAAATCTAACTCTTTGTTCAATTTGTTTTTCCAGGTGGCATTTTCCTGAAGTTGTTCATTAAGACTTCCCAGCACTCCTACAAATATAAATAGGTAAGTAAATGAAATCAGATGACGTTATTGTTGGTGATTGTTTGGAAACAATTTTCCAGTGAATGGCAACTTCTTGAAAAAGATGCAGTGTTTCAAACTTTTGAACCCTGTGTGGTAAGCACTAATTTTTTTAAGGCTGGAAACATCACTTAGATGAGCATACATAAATGTTATAAACAACCCTGTGAAGTTTCATAAATGGTATTAAATTCAATGCTGTAATTGCCACACTTCAATTCTAATATGCTTTGTTTGTCACCATTCATACCCAAGTTTCAGAGCTCTTTATAGTAGGCATAGCTGAATTTAAGTTGCCTTTCCTTTTGAGCTTCTCTGTGTACCATTTCATCATTTTTATCATTTCTCTCAGACAGAGAAAGTGGAGATAGCTGATTAAAATTACCCAATTTTATTACTCAGTGATAGCTCACATCTTCGGAAGGATTGTGGGAATAAAAGTTGAAAACAGTTGACTAATAGGTGATTTATGATTAATTCTACAGGTTCTAATTTATAAAGGTCACTTTTTGAAAATATTAGTGAAGATAATAGAGGTTGAGTAATCTTGTACAATACACATTTAAGAAAATCAAGGGAGTACATAGTCAAAGAATTATCCCAAAAGACTTTGATCCAGTTCTGTTTCTCCCAAGGGAGAGGCCTATTCAGCCAGGTCCTCCCGGGTCTTGTTACAAACTGGAGGTTCGGCTCAGCCCAAAAAAGCCAGCTCAAGGTATGGATTTGGGACTTACTGACACCCTTTTCAGGAGGGTCCGCCATGTGGAGGGGATTTGCACACAGCATTTTCACAGACACCATCTCATTTGTAGGAAACTCTTTTAGCTTGCAGATGCTAGGGAAGGAAAAATTGCTCTTATGTTATGAAATGAACTGGTGACTCCTCAAATGTTAAGTTGTTCTAACAACTTCTATTGTTTAGGTTAGGAAGCTTGAGGGTTTTTTTGTTGTTGTTAAATGGGAATTGTAAATACTTGTGTGTTACGAAATTATTTGAGCAGAATTCCTTCTCATTGGAATGCCAGGGCTGACCTGAGACAGGTGGTGTCCTGAGCAGGCTAATCATTGGCACCTTATCAAACTGATAATCTTTTTTTTTTTTTTTGAGGTGGAGTCTGGCTCTGTCACCCAGGCTGGAGTGCAGTGGTGTGATCTCAGCTCACTGCAACCTCCACCTCCTGGGTTCACGTGATTCTCCTGCCTCAGCCTCCTGAGTAGAGTAGCTGGGACTACAGGCGTGCACCACTATACCTGGCTAATTTTGGTATTTTTAGTAGAGATGGGGTTTTCACCATGTTGGCCAGGCTGGTCTTGAACTCCTGACCTCAAGTGATCTACCCACCTCAGCTTCCCAAAGTGCTGGGATTACAGGTGTGAGCCACCATGGTGAGCCCAAACTGATAACCTTTATCTACTCCATCTTTATTTAGTGGAGGTGGGAGAAATTGATTTTCTATTAATAAAAATGTATACCTTTGCCTGTATGGTGAAATTAAGGAACTTATTACATGTGATTTTCTGAACCAGTTGCTCATAAACCTGTTTAAAGTTTGGCTAATAATACTGCCATGTGCTGCTCAGATGCAAACTTTCAGATGCTTGTCAGCTAGGTGACATTGGGGTTGGTAGTGAAGTCTGGTTTTTGCTCATATAGTTCTACAACTGCAGATACTCTCATCGGAGGCAGGTCTGTGCTGGGGAGGGACATTTATTTCTACTCCCGGGCACTGTCTGCCTGAGTGGTAACAGGAGCGATTTTCATTTTACCTGATATTTAAGGAGTTGCAAGTGAAAACCCGAGTGAAGAGGCTCTACACTTCTCATGTGTTTCCCAGTAATGGCTTAGTCCCCGCTTTGTTAGTGGTCACCCTGGTCACTGCCAGACTGGCCTATTTAATCCTGCTCTGGGGAAAAGCCAATTTTATTCTGCTGTGTTCCCTTAAATGTGGTTAAATTAAATGTGGTAAATTAAAAGTGGTGTGTTCCCTTAAAATGCCACCTCTCTGAATACTTAATCTAATAGAACCAGCCTTCTGTGTCTTTTTTTTTTTAGGTTGTGAATTCATCCCATAGAAATACAATAGCACTTTATCAAGTCAGACAAACACAAGAACAGACATTCTGAATTAATGCTGTCTGAACTGTAGAGCAATCTGATCCTGCCTTTTTTTTTTTTTTTTTTTTTTTTTTTGAGGTGGAATCTCACTCTGTCGCTCAGGCTGGAGTGCAGTGACGTGATCTTGGCTCACTGCAGCCTCTGCCTCCCCAGTTCGAGCAATTCTTCTGCCCCAGCCTCCCAAGTAGCTGGGATTAAAGGCATCTGCCACCATGCCCGGCTAATTTCTGTATTTTTACCAGAGACTGGGTTTCGCCATGTTGGTGATCCTGTTTTCTGTTATGTAGTCAGTCACGTTATATGACTTAGTGGAAGGTTTCGTTTGAGTGAAGAGCACAGTTGCAGTCTGGGGCGAGCCTGATGTTAGACGATCCTTGGCAGAGGTTCCGTCTCTGTGGACACAGACCTGGATTGGGACCTCAGCTGTGGCACCAGCAGGCTCTGTGGCCTAGGGCACTTTTCATTGCCATGTGGAATTCTCATCTCTACTCATGGATAATCCCTTCTTCCCAAAGTGGTGGGAAGATTGACCAACATAAAGACGGGAATGCGTGTGGTACGTAGTAAATAGCAGGTTTTCCTCTGCCTGTTCCCTGGCACTGGGTATCGTGGAAGGAGCACAGGATGTGGAATCTGAGGGGTTGCTCTGCCAGGCTCTTGCTGTGCCTCTTTGGGCGAATCTCTTACCACCTGTGCCTCACTGACAAAGTGGCAAGCGTAATACCTGCTCAGTTTTGCCTGCCTATTCCCTGAGAATTGTGAGAGAGCTTTGAAAAGTGTGAATTTAGGGTGGGTGATTAGCATAAGTGGCCCCTACTAGGCATGCTTTTTAATAATCCAGACTCTCTGGGCTTAAATCCCTGCTCTAACCACTTATAATTCGGTGAATGTCCTTGAGCACGTGACTGTCACCCTGTCTAGTTCTCACCGATCTCACCTGATTGCTCTGAGAGTAAATGATGTACTGTTTGAAGACTGGGGCATACAGAACTAGCACCTAATGAATCTCAGTATACATGCTCGTAAATTCACTAGGACATAAGAAGGGAGGCAGAGAATCAGACATGAAAAAATATCCACAGTTTTAAAACCCCTCGTGTTTGAACTGTGTCTTGTTGAGCTGCCTTTTATCATGTTATGCAAGTTTGGACCAGGGAAGATGATCTGAGTAAACTGAGGATGACCCCCACAAGGTGGGACACCCTCGTGGGCGAACGCAGCGCTGGGAGTTGGTCTTCCCGGGTTCTCTTCACAAGTGAACTGGGGACAGGTCTCTTCCCATCTAGGGGAATTCTAGCGAAGGGGCAAAGTGAAAGCGCTATACCTGCACCATCCGATTCGGTTGTGTCTCCCCGTTAGTGTCTTCCCGTGTGGCTGCTGAGCACTTGACATATGGCTAGTGCGACTGAGGCACCAAAGTTTTCATTCTACTGAGAGTCGATTCCGTTTTTGGCAAAAGTTTAAGTATGTTTGGAACAACTTTCATATGTGATTCTACTTTTTCAACTGTAAATTTTATAAATTTTAAGCCAGATCAATTTTTCCTGATGGAAATTTTGTGCCTTAATTGAAATGTGCAATAAGTACAAAATGCACAAGATTTTGAAGTGTTAAAGTATTAGAAGAAAGAATGTAAAAATTCCATTAATAATTTTTATGCTGAACACATGTCAAAATCATAATGTTCTAGATATTTTGAGTTATATGAAATTTATTAAAATTGGTTTCTTTATGCTTTTTAATGTTGCTACTAAAAATTTTAATACACATGGCTTACAGTAATATGTTTATTGTACAGTGCTGTTCTAGAGCATCACAGAATTGGAGAGCTTCTAATTTATCAAGTAAAGTACTATTTTCCCTATTAGTTTTTGAAGATTATGAAAGTGGGTTTTTTCTTTATTTAAGGTTTTTGTTCATAGTCTGCCATTGAATAAGTTTGAGAAATGTTTTAAATATTCAAAATTGGGGGGAAAAAAAGAAAAAATGCATAGCAAACAAGTTACCTAAGCCTTGTGTAATATCGCTCAAGGTCAATGTTTGCTTTCCTTGCAGTCCTTTGGCCTCCACTGCTTTGTGAAGCTGTCAAGGGAAGCCCTCAGAGCCTGCCCCTCACAACCACTCCTTAGGATATGAAACCAGTATTTTCAGCTAAATGATCCCCCTTCTTGATGATTGTTGACTTGGACGTTTGTTGCAGGCACCATGTTCCTGGCGTCACATACTGCTGTGCCCCGGGAGATCAGTTGAGGAACAGTCATCTAGGACAAAATGACTTTTAATTTACCCATAGTGATTCCACACTCTTTTACCATGTACCAGAAATATGGAGATACATTGCCAAGGGCATGATTGCTGGCTAGATGCTTAGTTTTCAGCAGCAGGTGTAGGAAACATGAGAAGATAATACGACGTAAGATTATCAGTATGTTTGTTTCACATTGATGCCCTAGTGGCACTTATGTGCATTCTGAGAGGCAGTGGGTCGAGTGTTTGATTCAGAATCATACTGGTCTGGGTTTGAGGATAGGCCACATCCCTTATGAGGCAATGGTGGTGAGGATAGCTATCCTCTGTCATTCTGTTCCTCTGTAGTTGGTGCCAATAGACACTGGCTGGTTTCCTTGTTAAAATTCTTTGATTGTGTGTACTCAATCTGTGATGCCTATATTTTTTCGTGTAATAACCACAGCAAATACATTGCCATTGTTGTATTTTTCCAGACTGAGCAGATGGGTGGTACAGTTAAAAGCTCTATCTAGGAATTAAGCAGGATTGATATTTCTGTATTAAATAGAAACCATTATCAAATTTTTTTTTTTTTTTTTTTTGAGACGGAGTCTTGCTCTGTCGTCCAGGTTGGAGTGCAGTGGCCGGATCTCAGCTCACTGCAAGCTCCGCCTCCCGGGTTCACGCCATTCTCCTGCCTCAGCCTCCCAAGTGGCTGGGATTACAGGTGCCCGCCACCTTGCCCGGCTAGTTTTTTTGTATTTTTTAGTAGAGATGGGGTTTCACCGTGTTCACCAGGATGGTCTCGATCTCCTGACCTCGTGATCCGCCCGTCTCGGCCTCCCAAAGTGCTGGGATTACAGGCTTGAGCCACCGCGCCTGGCCCAAGATGATTGTTTTTAACTGCTTATTTCAGACCTTAGCTACCAGAAAAAGTCGTTGACTATTTCTAAACCCAAGGAGGTTTGAGTGCTGATTGACTCACAGTATTTGTGTTCCGATGAGTCTGTCCGCACCCAGCCTGTATGTGACACACAAACTCGGAGTGTGGGGTGGAGTGGCGAGGCAAGAAAACGGAGTGCTCTGGAGAGGGGTGGGGTGGGCCAGGGCTGCAGAGACCAGCAGAAGAGGCAGAGAGGGGGGCTTTGTTCGTTTCCCACTGAGGGGCCAAGGAACAGCTGGTGGGAGAGACCCAGGTTTGAAACCGCTGGCACGGGACTTGGGGAGGCTGGGGTGGCTCTGCGGCCTTCTTCAGCAGGCTCAGGTTTTGATGGGAAGAGGGTGGAAGGCGGTGCTTGGCCAGGGAGGAGGCTCTACCGTGCTCACGCTTTCCTGCTTCTTTGGTGTTGAGCCATATTACTTTTCTTCTTAGCTCCTTCACAACTGCCCTCGGCACCTTGCAGTGGCTGTTTTCAGCTGTTTAGATACTCCCCAGCTCTCACTGTGGTATCCTATTCCCAAATGCAGCGTGTTTATTTTAACTTGTGTCTTCAAGCAGTTTTTAGAAGGTGCACCCTTTTTACCTTTTCCTCTTTGTGTCAGGATAGTTCTCCTTAGTCTGTAGCTGTTTTCCCACTTCATCTCTTTTCTCTTTATTCCTACTCCCCCCTTTATCCTCCAAGGGATGAAAACAACTTGATTTTTATCAAGGTGAGTGTTAATAAGTGGCCGTGTGTTTCTAACACACTAGCCATGTGTGCCCCATACAGACTGCTTAGATGTGAGCTGTGTGGGCATTCGTTCTTATTAATGACCCCATGAATGACCTGCTCAATTCATTTTTCCAAGGTTATGGATCTGCGACTCTCTTCTTTAACCATTACCGTTGCTACCATTTACTGAATGCGTACTCTGCGCATTACAATGCTTTGTGCAAAGCACTTTACATGTATTCTCGCATTTAGTCTTCATCTCTACCCTGTAAGATATCCTCCTTTTATAGCTGGGGAAATGGAGGTCTAGGGAGGTTAGTGATTGTCCTGCTTTATTCTGCCAGTGTGTCCTGTAGTCAGCACTTGACCCCCATCTCAGGCCCTGGGTCTCAACCCCAAGCGAGTACCTTCTGGAGCAGGATTGTCCCCTGGGGATATTCAGCAATGTCTAAAGACATTGTTTTTGGCCTCGACTGAGAGAGCGCTCCTGGCATACAGTGGGGAGAAGCTAGGAATGCTGCCAACCATCCTTCAGTTTCTAGGACCAGCCCCTACAGCGAAGAATTATCCAGCCCCGAGTGTTAGAAGTACGGAAGCTGAGAAACGCTGTTATATCTAGAAACCTTTACCTTTAGTACCCAAGGGCTACCAGGTATTAAATAGCCACACAATGTTCTGAAGTTTTAATTATTTCAAGAAATATTTATTGTTTGCGTAGTTTCAGACATTTAAAAAACACTCAATAGGGAGAGAAATATGTAACTGTTTCCAAAGAGAAAACATTTCATGAGATTCCCAACTTTTGAGATCCTGAGAATTTCTAACTTTTTTTTTTTTTTTTTTTTTTGAGACAGGGTCACATTCTGTGCCCCAGGCTGGAGTGCAGTGGTGCAATCTTGGCTCACTGCAAACTCCACCTTCCGAGTTCAAGCGATTCTTGTGCCTCAGCCTCCCGAGCAGCTGGGGCTACAGGTGCCCACCACTACGCCCAGCTAATTTTTGTATTTTTAGTAGAGATGGGGTTTCACCATGTTGTCCAGGCAGATCTTGAACTCCTGGGCTCAAGTGATCCGCCTGCCCTAGCCTCCCAAAGTGCTGGGGTTACAGGCGTGAGCCACTGCGCCTGGCCGGATTTCTAACAATTCTTACACCTCCGTTGTGATATTATTGGAACAGAGCATGACATTTGAATAATTACGCCAGACATTTTTTCTTTGATTCCCATTTAGAAGCTATATACACATAAATTCTCGCTAGATGTCAGTAGGAAATTTTAAAATTGTGAAACTTGGTGTCTTGGGCTTATTTGGGTCCCATGAGTGAGTGTGCCCCAGAACCTCACTGAGCAGCTCAAGGGAAAAGGCCGTGAGGCTGAGGAGCATAACCTGGGCGCAAGGTGAGCAAGGCTTGGGTTTTCCTGAGAGTGAGGCTGGGTGTGGGTTCTGTGTGGAGCCAGCCTTATCGCCTTAATGACAACCTTCTGTTTCTGTTTCTAGTCATGTGCTCAGCCCCTCTGCTCATCAGGTAAAACCGAGTGTTCCCAGTTGGAGAAGTTTAAGGTCTTCCTGTTTGTCTGAACTCCTGGCAGCGAAAACAGACATCTGTGCATTGTCCGGCTCGTTTCCTTCCCCCCAGCCCCCTGCCCGGCCCCTCCACGGCATCTACACCATTGTGTTGTTCACATTCTTCCTTATCTTGACCTTGTGCTAACTGCCTGTTTATTGTAATGACTCCTCAGATAAAGTACTTTTTGGGACTTTTTTAATTAAATGTTCGGGGTTGAGAAATTCAGAATCCAGCTAAAAAGCAGCGCACAACATTCTGAAGTGTATCTCGGGCCACGGCAAGACTGACTTCAGTTCCTGCTGGACTCATTAACTTCTTTTTAGGGGGAAATGCTTGTTTCTCAGGGTGTGACTGTCAGTGACAGCCACTGGCCCCTGTGGGCCATTGCCATCCTCATTCTGTCCTCGCCCTTGCCTTCTAGGACCATCCCCCTCATTCTTCATCCTTGGTAGGTTGTCTGTCTGGCAGGTTGTCTCTTGTCCTCTGTCTCTTTGGCAGATGAACCCCCTTTTGCCTGTCTCGGGCAGATCGCATTCCCCAAGGTACATCCTGGTCCTCTGGCCTTGTTCTACACCCTCACCATGGGGGAGCTCCATCCCATCCCATCCCGGGCTTTCTGTAGTCTGAGAGCTCCCAAGTCTCCTGAGTGCCTAACATACTTAAAGTAGTTCAGGGTCATTCTCGTTCCTCGTAAACCATTATAAAAAGTTCACAAATAATCCTGTGAGTTAAAAAGGGAATTTGAATGGGTATGAGGAACTGTGAGAACACAAGGTGAGTTTTCATTCTTCTGTTTGAAATTTGTCATAGTATATAGCTAGCAGATATGCCTGGGTTAAAAAATCACTCGGCCCTTCATTTTCCATTTTTACTTGCAGAAATGCACACAAACACCACAGACACACACGTGCACACACCAGAAACAGGTTATCAGCCACTTCTGTCTTGCTGAGAACATAAGCCATGTCAGCATGGTCCAACCCTTTGATTTCTATGAAGAAGTGTTTTTATGTAACCATCTGGGGTTATACAACAGACGCAGAAAAACTTCAACCCTTTTTCCCCCAACTACGACTCTCCCATTTGAATTAACCATCTGTTTACTTCCCAGATATTATATCCCTGATGAGACCTGATCTTGGTTTTCTCAAGATTCTCACCCCTCGGTCCTGCCCTACCCACCTCAGGGCACTGCGTTCTCAGAGACCTAGTTATGGTCTTCAGTGGCTCAGGTGTTTATTATATCTGTGTATTTCCTGATTCCAGTGTTAATAACAGTTTCTGGAGGACAGTAAGAGTATCGTCAGGTCTCCTTGCCTGCCTTCCCTCTCCGCCCCCATTGTCCAGTACTTCAACCTTGGACAATCAGTTGTGAATAAGATATTTGGTTCTAGAGGTGTCTGAATTGCTTTACCACTTTAGAACTTCAGTGCTTGGTTCAATGAAAGTTGGCTGTAGTACTCACAGTGATAAACAGGTGTCAGCAAATGTATATTAATGTGAATTCTCTGGTTTGGGAGGTCAGCAATATGAGAGACTCTTTTTTTTTTTTTTTTTTTTTTTTTTTTGAGACAGAGTCTCACTCTTGTCACCCAGGCTGAAGTGCAATGCGCAATCTCGGCTCACTGCAACCTCAGCCTCCTGGGTTCAAGCAATTCTCATGCCTCAGCATCCTGAGTAGCTGAGACTACAGGTGTCTGCCACCATGCTCAGCTAAATTTTTGTTTTTTCAGTAGAGACAGGGTTTTGCCATGTTGGTCAGGCTGGTCTTGAACTCCTAAGCTCAGGTGATCCACCTGCTTCAGCCTCCCTAAGTGCTAGGATTACAGCTGTGAGCCAACATGCCTGGCCAGTGTGACTCCTTTGTAAGTGCTTTAGTGTTAGCTGATGTTTAATGAGTATTATTTTCAAGTAGCATGAGGTTTAGTGAGAAGAGAGGAAAAAGCAAATATTCTGGGTTCTGGGAAAAATTATTTTTGCAGAATTGACGCAGCTTCACCTGTTACCTCAGAAATCCATCAGGCCTGTTAAGAGCCTGGGCCCTTGGTTTCCTGCGGTGGGAGGAGGGGTCACATGTGCACACAGCATAGAGTTGTTGCTCTCCTCCGCGTGGCCAGCCTTAGAAGGTCCGCTTTTTCATTCCTGCCCATATCACAAAGGCCTGAGATGGTTCAGCACTTCTTTTTATGAATGGCCATCTTTGCTAAAGGGCAGATTGGAGCAAAAGTCAGGAAATTAGGAGGAGTGGAAGTGGACGTGTTTGGGTCATTCTTGTTGTTGGCATAGCTTTATTCTCACAACCCAAGCTTTCAGCTGACCTGTCAATTTAAGATGTGCGTGGCTGACTGCCAAGTAATTTAGCTTATCAGAACCTCTCACCCCTGATCTTTGCTATTGGTGATTATCATTGTAATCAGATCAGTTTTACTGAACCTTATAAAATACTGCCTTTGACAGCATGGGAGCCAAAATTTTCTTAAAATTTAAATCTATCCATGGTGTTATTGATAATGCCAAATAAAATTACAAATCACTTTAAATTAATGTCAGCTCAGTAGCTTCATCACCAGACTATTGGGTTGGAGTATTAGATTTTAAAACATCATTTGAATCATTTAGTTGATAACAAAACAAGACATTTTATTAGATCATTAATAAATATACTCGTCAGAAATTGCCCCTGGATAGATGTAAATTGGCCTTCTGGGGCCATTTATAACTGATGAGAGAATTGTACTGCTTGATTTTAATAATTCACTGAGGAATGGAGATAAATAGCAAATGTTAATTTTGTAGGACAGTTTCATACAGTTTGTTTTGAGATGAAAGGGATATGACTTCTGACTCTTGCCTGAAACTAAGTCACTTAAAAAGGAGTCTCCTATAGTGCTGGCTGTTTTCAGCTTTAGAATTCCAATTGATATGTACGTGTTAATCAGTTGGCACCTTTCTCGACATATGTAAGAAAGCAAAGTAGAAATCCTTTTAAAAATGGTTAAAACTTTGTATTCTGCCATGTCCTTTGGCGTACAGCTATCAAATTGTTAATAATTCCAAGCATTTTACTTGTCTGAAATAGGAAGCAAAAGTATATCAGAAAGGAACAGTTGGTGATTTTTCAAAACTGAGTAAGGGTCCTTTAAAGGCAGGGTCCATCTCTGCGGCCCAGGGCAAGGGTGGCCTCATTTTTAGCAGTTAGCCCAAAGACCGGAGTGGGGAATGCTCTACCATATTCCCAAGAATAGAAGAATAGAGTTAGGTTCTCCCACCCCAGGAAAACAAACAAACATATGAGCAGAAGAGGGAGCCAGGCCACCCACACCCTTGGCCAGGGCCCTGGGCCAGCCCCTTTTGTGGTGCCCACGGGTGTGCCACGGCCATGCTCAGCTCTCCGTCAGCCACAGCTGTCCCTTGCCATGCCTGGTAACCTGTGGGGTCTCCCCCTCTTCCTTCCACCCAGAGACCTCCCTCTCCAGAGGAGCAGGTCTTATGGAGCCATCTGCTCTGGGAGGAGCCTCTAGTCTGGGAGAAGGTAGAAGAGGTGGTCATATACTTGAAATGACTGACTTTTGGAGCTGAAAGTGACAGTGGTGATCTGCAAGTCCAGCGCCTTCACTTTGGGGCGCTGAGACATGGAAGCCAGAGTAGGCAGTGGAGCCTTGCGAGGTCACACACCCATTAGCCGAGAGCCGAGCCTGGGTCGGGACCCATGTTTGCCTGCCTGCCTGGTGGTCTTTTTCCCTTGCCTATTACTTTGCCATTGGACAAATTTCCTTCTACAGAGACTTAGAATGATAATAGAAGGTGTTTTTGTGGCCTTGGGGAGATAAACAGCAGAAAAGTAAATGTTGACCAATATGATGGTAATAGTAATGATTCCTACTAAGTCTTGATACCTGCAATTATGCCTGACCCTCTGTGCAGTTTTTGTGTCCCACCCAAAAAGTGTGGCAGCGACTTTCCTTACCCCTACTTTAGAGATGAGGAAACTATCCTTAGAGAGGTGACGTTTATTGCCCAAAGACACAGAGCTAGTTAATGCTAGAGCGTGATTTATAGCACTGAAGCAGTTCCAGCTCTGTGGCACATCCTTTCTGCCACACAACTCCTTTTCCAGGGGGAAATTAGTATTTGAAGGAAAGGCTAATTACCTACCTGCCAGATGGGCTCCAGAACCTGAAGATCTAAGTGGGAAAAGGAGTGCCTGAGACACGACCCCAGAAGTGGTCATGTTTATGCCGGGTCAAGGGATGGGGAGGCTGGATCCTGTTGCAGGGGGATAGTCCACATGGATGGAGTGCTTGCCATATGCTAAGTGCTGTTCTAAGCTTAATACTTATTTTAACTGAGTTGACCCTCACAGCATCCCTATGTGGTAGGCTATTACTCCATTTTACAGACACAGGAACTGAGGAACATGGGCCCAATTTCACCTAAGGTCACTACTGAGGACCTGGTAGAACCAGAGATCACACTTGGGCTGCTACTCGCACAGCCCTTTTGAGTCAGACACCCCAGACACACCCAAAATGGACACGAGACCTGGAGAGGGGGATAGGAGCTTGCTTCCAACTTCTCCCTAGAGGTTGAGGCTGGACTTTCTTACTAACACCTGGCCAGACCCATCCCAAACTAAGACAACACCAGGGAGGATGGAAGGGAGAACCCTGGAGCTGTGTTGTGGTCAGATTGGACCTTCCCATGGCTGCTGAGACTCTGGGACAAGCTGCCCCTTCTCTGGGGCATTGGGGACACCTGAGGATGCCTCCCTGCTCTTACTTTGTGGTCACACCAAGAGATCAGGGTTACAACAACCCTATAGTATAGAGAATCCCTGTCCCTTTCCATGCCACTTCCCTCCTTAGGGAAGCAAACGCCCTCCCAGGAGCCCATTCCCATTCCTGGGCCACAGTCAAAGGGAAAACCTGATCCAGACACGAACTTCCTTGGGCTTCTGCATTTCCAGATGTCCTGTCATTGCGTGTGTGGGGCTGACTGTCTCATCTCAGCCTGAGAAGGGCAGGCAGGGGTGTGGACGCTCTGCTGAGCAAATGCCCGCCGGAGTCAGTGGTTCCGATTTCCTGAATCACAGTGGCAGGTGGGGGCTGGGGAGGGGGCACAGGGAGTTCTAGGGAGTAGTTTTTGTATGAGCCTACGTCACAGTGTTTGATGTTTAGCAGAGACCCATCTGACCGTCCTAAAGAAAGGTGCAACAGAAACTCACTTCACAGGGCCTTCGTGATAACTGAATGAGATAACATACTTAAGTACCTGGTCCTTGATATCTGAGAGATACTGAGTAATGAAAAGGATCCTTTCTCCCTCTCTGATACTTAACGTGGCCCTACATTGGGCTGCTGGTTCTGGAGGGTCGCAGGGAAGCAGGATGGTTCACGCTGCTTTCACCACAAGCTCTGGCACCCAGTAAGAACCAGCACGGCATGCATGGAGCACACACCATACACCAGGCTTGGTGCTAAGAGCTTTACATACTTGATCTCATTTAACTGCCCTTAGAAGTCAGGGAATGGTCCCCATTTCACAGAATACTGAGGTTCATAAATGTCAAATAACCTGCCTGGAGGAGCCAGGTCTGAGAACAAGGTCCGTGGTCATAACCAGGTGGTACCTGTGGTCCCAGAGTCACAGGCCTTCTTAAGATGTGAAATTTGGTTAGAGATCAATTTTCTGTCTGTGGAATCACCATATCCCCTCTCAATTCTTATGTGTTTACAGGCAAGGACGTGTCAACGTAGAGACTTTGGAGGACAAAGTGAACTTCCTGAGCCCCAATAGGCAGGAGTCCTGCCAAAGCCAAAATGTATGTGTCACCTTGGAAGATGATGCCCCAGGAAGAATGGGGAGGAGGGAGGAGGAAAAACTGCTGATGAGGCTGACTTGCTCTTCGGGGCCCGTCATAACAGCAAAGCCAGCTCTTTTGAGATGGAAGAACAAAGATGCTTCTCCTCTGTGAAGAGGTGACAGTGGTGTTCTGGGTGAAGGAGAGCAGCTTTGTCCTGGAAGGAATCTGATTTGGAAGGAGGCCCAGTTGTCCAGCAGGCACGTGCTCCCTTTCTTCTCTGGCTTCCAAAGAGCTCTCTGCAAAGCTCCTTCCCGGAGCTGCTGGCAGGAGGTCCTTTGCTGGGGGGCAATCCATGGGGACGTCTGGAGCAGTGGGAGCCTATCTTGGGACCTGGATGGGAGCTGCTCCACCTCAGCACCCGGACTATGAGGCACAGGGCTGGGCACCACGAGGCCATGAGTGAAAGCAGCCTGGATTTGGATTTCAGAAGAACTGGGCTTGAGTCCTAGTTCTGCCACAAACCATGTGACTCTTAGACAGTCACTTTATGTTTTTATTTCCTTGGCAGTAAAACTGTCATTACCTACAATATGGAAATTGTAAGGAACTACTGAAAAAACAAATCTTAAAATGTTCTGTGCAGACTCTCAAATACTGTGCAAATATTAAACTGTTGTAAAATCCAGTCTCTGCCTTTGAGATTTTCCAGTCTGGTGAGCAGGTAAACACAAGCACACACAACAAGAGAACAGTCTCCATTTAGTGCTAGGTGATGGGAACAGAAAGCAAATGCTTTGAGTTTGGGGTAGTGGGCTGGGGTGATGAGGGAAGGCAGGAATGCGGGGAAGGCAGACCGTGATTTTTTTTTTTTTTTCTTTTTTTTTGAGAGGGAGTCTCGCTCTGTTGCCCAGGTTGGAGTGCGGTGGTGTGATCTCGCCTCACTGCAACCTCTGCCTCCCGGGTTCCAGCAATTCTCTGCCTCAGCCTCCTGAGCAGCTGAAATTACATGTGCCTTCCACCATACCCGGCTAATTTTTGTATTTTTAGTAGAGATGGGGTTTCACCATCTTGGCCAGGTGGTCTTGAACTCCTGACCTCATGATCCACCCGCCTTGGCCTCCCAAAGTGCTAGAATTACAGGTGTGAGCCACCGTGCCTAGCCTTGGATGGGTTTTTAAAGATTTGGGCAGACAAGCTGGGTCACTGGGCGCTCCCACAGAGGAAGCATGAGCCAAGGTGCAGCAGCCATTCTACACACAACGTGCTTTAGCCATCAGGTGCAACAGAGGCTGCACAGCGGTGACACATTAGGAGAAATCCAATCTGCATGTGTGTTTTATTTGCACCACATAGTGTTTACTATCATCTGGCCACTTAAGACAGGGATATTTAAAAAGAAAAATTCAGATTTCCTTTTTTTTTTTTTTTTTTTTTTTGAGCCAGAGTCTCCCTCTGTCACCCAGGTTGGAGTGCAGAGGTGCAATCTCGGCTCACTGCAACATCCGCCTCCCAGGTTCAAGCAATTCTCCTGCCTCAGTCTCCCGAGTAGCTGAGATTACAGGCGTACGCCACCACGCCTGGCTAATTTTTGTATTTTCAGTAGAGACAGGATTTCACCACATTGGCTAGGCTGGTGTCCAACTCCTAACCTCGTGATCTGCCCACCTGGGCCTCCCAAAGTGCCAGGATTACAGGCATGAGCCACCACGCCTGTTCCAGATTTTCCATTCTTTTTAAAAACCGGAAGACCTGGCCACACTGGGTCCTCTTCCCCAGCCAGTAATGATCCTCTGAAGTTTCTGAGAGGGTTCAGGCCACACCCACTGCGCCACGTGCTTCCTTTCCCACCTACTCCAGTTAACTCACTCCATCACCACCTGACCTGCCAGCATCTGGGCTCCTGATTCCTGTGTAAACAAAACCGTCGACTGGGAAGAAAGTTTTACGAAGGGAGCTGTAGGAGGGGAGTCATGGGTCCCTAGACACCCGAAGGGAGAGACTGAAGTGGACCCAAGCTATAAACCCTCCCCTGTCAGCCGCCTCCAGCTGCCACCAGGCCTACTCCTGCACACCTGACATCTTTGCCCACGGTCATCGATGCAATCACTTTCTTCACTGCCTCCTCCTTCTTCTTGTCACTGTTGAGCTCTGCCTTCAGTTCGAAGATCTCCCCTAAGGAAAGGAGGCATGAGTGATCCCTCCCTACCCTGGCAGGGGACGATTCCTGCTATCTAATTTCCAGAAGAACCGGAGGGAGGCACGTAAGACACCCTATGCTGTTGGTGAGGGCAGCTTCACACGCCTGGCCTCAGGTGGGCCAGGCAACAGTGAGGGACAACTGTTAGGAAAGGAATTAACAAGATGGAAGCTTCGAGGCTGGGTGCAGTACCTCACACCTGTAATCCCAGCACTTTAAGAAGCTGAGGATCGGCTGGGCGCGGTGGCTCATGCCTGTAATCCCAGCACTTCGGGAGGCCGAGGCACGCGGATCACGAGATCAGAAAATCAAGACCATCCTGGCCAACATAGTGAAACCTCATCTGTAATAAAATACACAAAATTAGCCCGGTATGGTGGCGCACGCCTGTAATCCCAGCTACTCAGGAGGCTGACAGCAGGGGAATCACTTGAATCAGGGAGTTTGAGGCTGCAGTAAGCTGTGATTGTGCCACTGCACACCAGCCCGGGTGACAGAGCAAGACCCTGTCTCAAACAAACAAAAAAAAAAACAGGTTTTTTGTAGGAGAAAGATCTAAATCCTGGTTCTGCTGCCTGCTAACTAACCCCCAGCAGGTTCAAATCACTCTGAGCCTCAGTTTCCTCGTCTATAGAATCAAATGATGATGCCTACTTCACAGGGTTGCTAGGAGCTTAACTGACAAAACGCATGTAAAAAACAAGGCCGGGCGAGGGTGAGGTGGGTGGACTGCTTGAGCCCAGGCATTTGAGACCAGTCTGAGCAACACACTGAAAACCTGCCTCTACAAAATAATAAAATTAGCTGGCATATGGGCATGCATCGTGTAGTCCAGCTACCTGGGAGAATCGATTGAGCCCCGAGGGTGAGGCTGCAGCCAACCTGGGGACAGAAACCCTCACAACAAACAAAAAAGAACAAGCACAGTACTGGCACGTAGTAAATACTGTATAGATGCCAACTCCCCATTTCCCCGACTTGGAGGGTATCTTGTGGTTAAGACAATGAGTCAGTGGAGCCCCAGCCGGGGGACCTGCACAATTCCCTCCACCTCCTAAGTTGGAGCTCCCTCATCAGAAAGCGAGGGATGATGATGGAAAGTTGCATTAAAGACTCTATGTGTGGAAAGCACCCGGCAGAGCCCCAGACACCCGATGAGAATTCAATGAGCAGTGGCTCTGGCGCACCCATCTACTGAACTCAACAGAGGTGCCCTGGGCTTCTGCAAGCTGCCAGGCCAGGCCTATCCCCACAGCAGGCACGTGAGTTGACGTGCCCAAGGCAACTCTCCGGCCTACCTGGTTCTGGAGAGGTGGGAAGCAGGCAGGCCTCCCTTTAGGGGTGTCTGAGGGTAGTTGTGGGGCAAGGCAGTAGAAAGGGGCCCACTAAGGCCGAGGCCAGTGTGGTTGGAGCCCCTGAGAACCAGGGCCTCAGGCTGGGCTGGCAAGCAAGGGGCAGCCGCTCACCTCGGGGCCTCTGGTCGTCCTTGGGTGTATAGTTGGCCAAGCAGTCGGATGAAGATCGTGGCCCACTCGGTGCACTCGTTCAGGGCTGTCAGCAGCTTGTTGATGGACTGTGGGTTCAGATGAGCAGGTTGCTGCTGGGGTGAGACTCGGCGATTTCTGGAGAGCGCTGCCACACGTTGGCCACCACCTGGTTGAGAGAGTAGAAGGGGCAGAGGCTAGGGGTGCTGCTCACAGGCCAGGGGCAGTGGGCAATGAGGCTGGCTGGTCAGAGGTCAAGTATCCTGAAAGGAATAGGACCCAATGGGCAGGTCTGGAGCTGCAACAAGACACACTCCAAGCACTCACCTTGCTAACTCCTCTGCAAACTGGAACAAAACCAAGTGTGCCTTATAAGAGACTTAATGTTGAATGAAGGGGAGGCATTTCAAAATTCACATGAAAAAACTATTATTCTGGCCGGGCGCGGTGGCTCAAGCCTGTAATCCCAGCACTTTGGGAGGCCAAGACGGGCGGATCACGAGGTCAGGAGATCGAGATCATCCGGGCTAACACGGTGAAACCCCTTCTCTACTAAAATAACAAAAACTAGCCGGGCGAGGTGGCGGGCGCCTGTAGTCCCCACTTGGGAGGCTGAGGTAGGGAAGATGCGTAAACCGGGAGGCGGAGCTTGCAGTGAGCTGAGATCCGGCCACTGCACTCCAGCCTGGGTGACAGAGCGAGACTCCGCCTCAAAAAAAAAAAAAAAAAAGAAAAAACATTATTCTTTTTTAAAACACCAATCTACTATGTGACTTCCCCTCCAAGCATGACTTCTACCTTACTTTCTGAAATTGTGATCAGCTTATGGGATCCAGATACCAGGATTAAATGGTGGCCCCATCTTGAGCAGTCATGGAAACTTGCGGAAGTCATTACTTCTCCCTCTGCAATGATTCTGTAAAATCCATAAAATGGAATGGTTTCTGGGGGTTAATGAGTATGTCCACAGTCGGAACACGTGTCAGTCGTGCCAGACGCTGACTATTTGTCTTCATCAAATGAGGACAGTGGTATCCCACTATGTGGTTCTCAATTTAGTATAGGAAAACATGCTTTATGCATTGTTAGTAAAAGAAATCTGAATATCCCTGCCATGGAAGAAAACGGAGGGAGAAAAGAGAGTTGGTAGGTCCCTGGGAAGGATGGATTTCAGTCCCTATTTTATAAACAAGGAAGGGAAAGTGTGATGTGTCCAGGCTTTCATTCAAGTCACAGTCATCACTACTGAGAGTGGGACCAGGGCTCTGGGAGTTGCTACGGTCAAGTTACAGACAAAAACAACACTTGTAAGACAGAGAGAGAGCATTTCCTTAAAAAGCAGTCAGAAATGTAAAATACAACATTTGGTGAGCAAATGAAAGCTGCCAGATCAGAAAAACGGAGATGCAATGGAACTGACTCCAGCACCAGGGTTTCTATGGAGTTCATTGCCCAGGGTGACTTCCAAAAAATCCCCACCCACCTGCACTCTTTTCTCAGGACGGGAAGCTCAGGCAGCCCAGGACGAAAGCGCATCACCACGACGGGCAGGGTGGCCACAAGGTGGGCAGCAGCAGGGATGGGCATTGTGGGCATTGGGTGGGTCTGCAGGGTGGGGACATGAGCCAGAGCCTGACTTGGTTGCTTCTGGTAACCAGGTGACATAGGAGGCTTTGTGGGTACAAACATCAGCCAGGGCCAGCGCCTTCAGTCAGCAGCTAGTAGTAGAAGGATGAGGAGCTCTGACCTCATTCTCTCGTGGCAGGTTTTGTGCCTCTTGGTATTTGTTTGTGTCTTCTTTCTTAAAACAACACAGAAGTTAACCGCCTTCATAGACCAAGCCGTTCGAGAGGGGGCGGCAGAGTATGGGCAGAGGCTCCGGGCCCGCCTGGGGTCACACCACTTCTGGAAGGTGGGACCACCCAAACTAGTGTGGCTGCTAGAGCAGTGCAGTCCGTTTGATTGAAGACTCAGGCGGGAGGGAAGAGTAGTGAAGGTGCCCTATGGGGAACGAACTTAATTCTTGTATGGGCCCCAGAGGTGGCCTCAGCTGTGACGCTGCAGGCTGGACGTGGGACCCTGTGATGAGTCTCAGGTTCCTGAGGCTGGCACTGCGGCACCAGCATCCAGCCTGCAGAGCCTGCCAAATTGATTTGGAGCCACGGAGGTCCATCCCGTGCAGTACCACAGCAACCCAAAGATCCAAAAGGTAAAGAAGCCATGGGTGCCATTTGCCTCTCTGGCATCTCTCTGGCCCCCACCGCCCCCACCCCTTTGCCGTCCCTCCCCCTCAGAGACATCCTCAGCTTCCAGCTCCCTCCTGCCCATAGCCGGCTTTCCCAGGGCTCGGCATGGGGACAAAGGCTGGTTCTGCCTCTGTCTTGTTGGTGAGCCTTCTTTGTTGAGGCCGTTTTGGTCTAGTCCTCCGTTTTCTCAGTAAAATTTCAAATCCTCCAGTTTGGGAGTCCCCATCCCATTCTCTACTTACCTATGCAGCTGGTCTGGGCCCTAATGGAACGAGCCAGTTAAGGGCCCAATTGTTTCTTTTCTCCCTTTCCTTAAGTAAGCTAATAACTGGGGTAATTCAGACTCAAATATGTGGAGATTCTGAAATTCAAAATAGAGTTTGCCATGGAAGAGATTATATGGTGTTCTTAAGTAAGTCCCATTGTCAGAAGCGGCTTTATTTCTTCCAATTGTAATTTGAACAAAGAAGAAAAAAAATTAGGGGACATCCTCAAATGACTGCAAAGTTGACTGTGACGGCCAGAGCCGTAAAGAAGGTTTTTTGTTTGGTTTTACCCAAAGGATTTAGTAGCCATGGAGCTATTACTTTAAAATTCCCACTTTGACAGAATGTCTCTTCAGCCCTGCTGCAGTTTCGTCCCTATTTTATAGACAAGGAACGGAAAGTGTGAAGGAACGGAAAGTGTCATGTGTCCTAGGCTCTCATTCAAGTCACGGTCATCACTGTTTACTGACAGTGAGACCAGGGCTCTGGGAGTGGCTACGGTGAAGTTACAGCAAAAACTACCACTTGTAGACAGGAGAGAAGCATTTCCTTACCAAAGCAGTCAGAAATGTATATATAACTACATTTGGTGAGCAAATGAAAGCTGCCAGACTCAAAAAACGGAGATGCTAATGGAACTGACTTCAGCAACCAGGGTTTTCTATGGCATTCATTGCCCAGGGTGACTTCCAATAAAATCCCCACCGCCTGCACTTTTCTCAGGACTGGAAAGCTCAGGCAGCCCAGGACGAATAGTGCAGTCACCACAGGGGGCAGGGTGGCCACAAGGTGGGCAGCAGCAGGGATGGGCATTGTGGGCATTGGGTGGGGTGCTGCGGGGTGGGGATCATAGACCAGTAGCCTGACTTGGTTGCTTCCGGGTAACCAGGTGACATAGGAGGCTTTGTGGGTACTAGGCATCAGCCGCAGCCAGCAACCTTCAGTCGGTAGCTAGTAGTAGAAGGAGGAGGAGCTCTGACCTCATTCTCTCGTGGCAGTTTTTGTGCCTCTTGGTATTTGTGTGTGTCTTTCTTCTTTAAACAACACAGAAGTTAACTGCCTTCATAGACCAGCCAGTTTGAGAGGTGGCGGCAGAGTATGGGCAGAGGCTTCGGGCCCGCCTGGGGTCACACCACTTCTGCAAGTGGGGAGTCACCCAAACTAGTGTGGCTGCTAAAGCAGTGCAGTCCATTTGATTGAAGGCTCAGGCGGGAGCGAAGAGTAGTGAAGGTGCCCTATGGGGGAACGAACTTAATTCTTGTATGGGCCCCAGAGGTGGCCTCAGCTGTGACTGCTGCAGCTGGACGTGGGACCCTGTGATGAGTCCAGGTTCTGAGGTGCAGTGCTGCGGCACCAGCATCCAGCGCTGCAGAGCCGCCAAATTGGATTGGGGAGCCACGGAGTCCATCCCGTGCAGTACCACAGCAACCCAAAGACCCCAAAGGTAAAGAAGCCATGGGTGCCATTTGCTCTCTGGCATCTCTCTGGCCCCAACGCCCCACCCCTTTGCCGTCCCTCCCTCAGAGACATCCTCAGCTTCCAGCTCCCTCCTGCCCAATCCGGCTCCCAGCTCGGCATGGGGGACAAAGGCTGGTTCTGCCTCTGTCTTGTTGGTGACCTTCTGTTTGAGGCCGTTTTGGTCTAGTCCCTCCGTTTTCTCAGTAAAATTTAAAATCCTCCAGTTTTGGAGTCCCCACCATTCTCTATCCTTACCTATGCAGCGGGTCTGGGCCCTAAGTGAACGAGCCAGTTAGGGCCCAATTGTTTCTTTTCTCCCATTCCTTAAGGTAAGCTAATAACTGGGATAATTCAGACTCAAATATGTGAGAATTCTTAAATTCAAATAGAGTTGCCATGGAAGAGATTATATGGTGTTCTTATAGTAAGTCCCTTGTCAGAAGCTGCTTTATTTCTTCCAATTGTAGTTTGAACAAAGAAGGAAAAAAAATTAGGGACATCCGTCAAATGACTACAAAAGTTATGACATGTGACGGCCAGAGCCGTAAAGAAGTTGTTTTTGTTTTGGTTTTACCCAAAGGAAATTAGCCATGGAGATCTCATTACTTTAAAATTCCCACTTTGACATGAATGTCTCTTCAGCCCTGCTGCAGTTTCGTCCCTATTTTATAGACAAGGAACGGAAAGTGTGTGAAGGAACGGAAATTGTCATGTTCCTAGGCTCTCATCAAGTCACGGTCCACGTTTACTACAGTGAGACCAGGGGCTCTGGGAGTGGCACGGTGAAGTTACAGACAAAAACTACCACTTGTAAGACAGAGAGAAGCATTTCCTTACCAAAGCAGTCAGAAATGTATATATAACTACATTTGGTGAGCAAATGAAGCTGCCAGACTCAGAAAAACGGAGATGCTAATGGAACTGACTTCAGCAACCAGGGTTTTCTATGGAGTGCATTGCCCAGGGTGACTTTCAATAACAACCCGCTCCCCCCCCCGCACTCTCAGGACTGGAAAGCTCAGGCAGCCCAGGACGAATAGTGCAGTCCCATAGACGGGCAGGGTGGCCAGAAGGTGGGCAGCAGCAGGATGGTCATTTTGGACCATTGGGTGGTCTCGGAGCATCATGAGCCAGTAGCCTGGACTTTGTTGCTTCCTGGTACCCAGGAGACATAGGAGGCTTTTGGGTACTAGGCATGAGCCAGGGGCCAGCCTTCAGTCGTGAGCTGGCAGTGAATGAGAAGCTCTGAGTACCCTCTCATGACTGTTTATTTGTCCCTTGGAGCTTCTTGAGTCCCTTTGTTTTTGAAATAAGACAGAAGATCCCACCTTCACAGACAAGAGAGAGAGCCCATCTTATTTGTATTTAAAAATAAGCAAAAATGTGAGGGGGAGTCTTGTGAGGATGGATGGGAGGGGCTTCCAGAAAAGAATACTTCCATGGAATTCCTGAAATGGGAACAAACTCGTTTTGGCAAAGAACAGAGAGACACAAGGGTGAAATGGACTGCACTGCTCTAGCAGCCACACTAGTTTGGGTGCAGCAGAGTGACATGAATATGATGGGTTAAGGCCTTGTGCACAGTGAGCACTGACAAAGAATATACTCTAGTTGAGATGGGAAACCACTGCAGGATTGTAGCCTGGGGATCACAGTTAATTCTCCAAGAAAAAGACTGACCAGCGGCTCTGTGAGAATATACTGTAATGGCAGGCAAGGGGGGAAGCAGCGAGATCAGCTAGGAGCTGGTTGGGTAGTTCCGGTGAGAGTCAACAGTGAAGAGACAAACAATAATGACCTGAAATAGAGCTACTTGAGAATCTTTAGATTCAGGTGAATCTAAAAGTTAATAAAGTGGTAAATAGAAAGTCACCGAAAAAAATGCAGATGATCCTTAAACACATCTTCACACATAAGAAAGCAATGTCACCTATACTGGCAGTGTCTCTCTATTGAGGGAAATTCCAAAAACACAGCAATGCATTCTCTGTTTGGCTGTAAGGGAAGTTGCATTCATATAGTGCTGGTGAAAATGCAAAATGGCTCGACTCCATGAAGGGGAATTTGGCACAATCTCACAACCTTGCAAATACATTTAACCGGAAACCCTACTGGAGGCGTTTTATCCTGAAGGTATACTCCATAAATATGAAAACCTATGCAGAAAGTCCTTGTCACACTGTTTTCCGTAGCTCATAATGGGAAATAACTGAAATGTCTAGTAAGGGCCTGTAAAATTAACTGGTACTCCGCCTAAAGGGGAACTACAGAGCTGTAACAAGGGTAAGATGTCTTTTTACTGCTACCGAGTGATTCCCAAGATAGGTTCCACAGAAAAGGAAAAAGGGAGAACATGCAGCAATATACACAAAAGAAAGCAGGGGGAATAATTGTGATTATTAAAACAAACAAAAACAACGCTGGGAAATTCTTGATGAGGGACTGTTCTCTCCTTAACTTCAGTGGGTAGCCGAAGTGCGTATTTCTCAAAATATTATTGTGTTGTGGTTTTCTAAAGGATGTTAACGTTTACTTTTGACCTTGAGTTAATTTGAGAAAGCTTTACTTTGTAATTGATTGTGCATTATGTAGCATAAGACTGCTCTTACATATTAGTGATCCTCTCAATGGTTAATTAGGTGTAATATGGGAATTTACTGGTGTTACATGAGAAGTCTGGTTCTAAGTATAAATGGAGTTTTTTGAAGTTATAAAAATAAGAGTCAGATCAAGAATGTAAATTCTAGACATAGGGCATATAAAACTAGGATTGAAAAGGTGCATATGGGCTGCTTTGGATACTACCTTTTTAAAGAAAACTTTCCTTAGTTTATTAAAGTAGTAGCCTCAGGATTAAACAGTAACATTAGATCATGAGAAATGAAATGGAGATACTTGTAACTCAGTAATGCTTTTTATTTTTAAGAGACAGGGTCTTGCTTTGTCACCCAGGCTAGAGTGCAGTAGCATGATCATAGCTCACCGCAGCCTCAAACTCCTTGGCTCAAATGATCCTCCCACATCATTCTTCCACGGAGCTAGGTACACAAGAGCTCACCACCACACCTGGCTAATTTTTAAAATACATTTTGTAGAGAGAGGCCTCACAGTTGCCCAGGCTGGTCTCAAACTTCTGACCTCAAGCAATCCTCCTCCTGCCTTAGCCTCCAAAAATGTCAGGATTCAGCCATGAGCCAGCACACCTAGCCCACAAATGTTCCAAAAGTCTGAAAAATGAAATACATGCTGTTAAATCTATCAATGATAACAAATATACTATGGATATGTCAAATGTCACAGCTCAGTCATGGTCACTACAACATTGATAAACGTAGAACAGTCAGGCAAGTCTGAGAACTGAGAGGGAAGTACAGGATTGCTTTGAAGCCAGAATTGGGATTGTCGAGCTGGGAAAGCAGAAGCAAGACGTGTGGTGCACAGGACTGGGGCCCGCAGCAGCTCCATGGTATGCTGGGTGTCCTCTTACACGGCAGGCCACCTCCAGGCCAGCAGATGAGAATCACCTGATGGGTGGAAAGAGTGGATTTAGGTAAAATCTCAGACTGTGCATCGCAACTGAGAGAATGTATGTGTTTGTCTGATGGGTCATAACGCTAATCAAAGTGACAACACAGGGATAATTAGAGAGGTGAGTAAATGCAGTAAGCCACCTGCAACCTCTCCAGGGCAATCAACCATCCCAAAGAAATAATTGGGGCAGCAGGATTTGACAAAGCTTGTGAGAAGAGCTCTCAGTTCAGGGTCCAAGGCATGATCTAGAGGACTCAGGGTGTTGAGGGAGCTCTGTCCCCAGGGAAACAACTACATTTTTGCCCCCAGATCTTCATGCCTCACTGTGGTAGCTCTGGGCAAGTCACTCAAATCTCTTAAGTTTTAACTTCATTGACTTGGAAAATACGGCTTGTAGCCACTGCTCTGCCCATCCCTCGGGGATAATTTGGGGATCAAGGAAATGACAGACTCTTTCATGAGCTGGAAAGCATCGTGCCCATGGAAACAGTGAAGTCACTTTCCACCCTCCCCAGGCAGGGGAGAGCCATACACGCTCCCTCTCTGTATCCAACCACTACCAAGTATCTGGACTATTCTTCCAGACGTTGAATGATTGAACACTTCTGGGCATTTGCAAAGCCATGAGTCTTCTTAAGCCTTTATCTGTATCTCATCGTTTTTAGCCCAATAGATCTTAGTAGGTCTATAGCATAGATCTACTAAACATTCCGACATCTCAGAATAGGGAACTGAGGCACAGAGGGGTTCATTTCACTCTCCCAGGTATGTGCAGATTCTAAGCAGGATTTGATCCCAGGCCATTCTTGGTGACTTGGATCTGCTGCTTTTCTATATTGTCTCATCTAAATAAAGGTATCTGCCTGCACAAACAGTCCGTTTTAAGTGCAATGAAACTTGCAAAATCCTCCTAGAACCCAAATCTAATTCAGGTAGAGTTGAAAAACCGACGGTAAAAACTGGGATCAAAAGTTTCATCTGGGAATAAGTTTTTACTAATTTTTCTGCTGTCCTCTGCCAGCAACATGTCAAGCACTGTCTTTATTATAATACATTTCCAAGAATCTATAAGAAGTCTGCTCTACCTTGCAGGTTTGCCTATGGGTTACAAGCGGTGGACAACAAAACTATGGAAATCCAAGAAAATTTGTCGTGCAGGAAATAAAGGTAGTGTGGAAATTAAATCATTAAGTTCACTTAAGCAAATAATTCCAGTTTAGTGGGTGGGTGCCCTGAGCTTCTTGCAGCCCCTGATGTAAACAGGGATAAAGGACATATGAGATTAGTCCGGAATCTGAGGCAGAGAGTGATGAGGAGGCTGTGAGTTTGGGGTAAGGAGGGAAAAAAGGGCCTGGCTGAAAGGAAGGCAGGGTCCTGGGCTCTCTACAGTCCAGCCTGGGAAGGACAGAGCCCAGGGAGGCCCAGAGCTCCCTCCTGACACCTGCACAAAGAAGTGTAGTCTGGCCAGACAGTGCTCTATAGACTGCTGTGGGGTTGGGGAGTGGCTTCTCCTAGGTACAGGACCTCAGGCACCTGCAGGATGCAGGGCTCCAGGGTCCCTCGGATGCCTGTTGATGGCTGTCCTCTGAGGGGGTGTAAATTGGCTCGCTGGGTACCCACAATGGGCAGGGCACTTGCTCTCAGTATAATGCACTAAACACTGACAAATCCACACCCATTTATGATAGGCACAATTACAATTACTATCCCCATTTTAGAGCTAGGGAAACTGAGACACTGAGCAGTTAACTTGTCCAGGCTCTGTAGATAAACAGTCAGGGTGGAGCTGGGGTCTCAACACAAGCAGGCTCCCTCCACAGTGTGAGCTCCTAGCTACTGGCTGTCCCACTGCCCTTGTCCAGCCTTGGCTCTCTGGGGTGGCAGTTGTGCCTGTGGGCTGCAGTTGAACGACCGGTTGCCTTTTCCGGACCGGCTCCCCGCTGCCCCACTCCCACCAGCAGCCTCTTAGGTCCCAGAAGCTGATAATGGTGTGATAAAATGGGCTTTTGAGAATGGAGACAAGGGTGTGGGTGAACTGAAAAACGCTGAACAAAGGGGTTGTCCCTCCTCATCCAGGGGAAACCATTTCTAGGAGTTGACCAGAGTGCTGACCCAAGGTGAGCAGGCCCCAACGGCCACGCCAGCACACGCTAAAGGGACATCTCAGGAATGTTCAAGCCCCACAGTTAAGCATTTTCCCTAACGTGGCCTAGAGAAGTGGTGGAGACCTTCCTGTGCTTTTCTCCTGGGCCTCCCCAGGAATGTGCATGTGAGGTTCCAGGGCGAGCCTTACTACGGACCAGGCTGTGAAACTGGGAGCTGCCTTGAGAAGACATTCCTCAAAATGTTGCCAAAAAGAGTGGTGTTTATTTCCATGACTGAAGGGGCTGCTTCTGTCCTCCTGATCAAGGGGATGCAGGGGACATGCTCAGAGGATCGGTGACCACTTGCCCTCGACCTATGGAGACAGGCAAGGGTGGCATTGCTGCAGCTCCCCAGGGAGGCCTGTGCAGCTGTGACACCACCTCCATCACCCACTTGAGGGCTCAGCGGCTCCATACTGATCCCACGGTGCTCCCCATGCCCCTCACCCCACTCTCTGTTGTTTTTCTGAGGAGGGTTGGAGGCATTCCCTGGCCAGGCGCTGAGGACTGTCCCTTTGTATTAGGAGGGAGCCTGTGGTCTTCATACTGCACTCGAGGAGGATGAGATATGAGTCCCTACAAGGGCTTCCCTCCTGTGCCGTGGCCTGCCTGTTCCCTGACCTTTTGCCTATTTCTTCTGTCCTTGACTATTTTCGATATGGTCTGTGGCCTGGAGGCACAGCAGGGCCCCACAGTGGCCCCAGCAAAGGCAATCGAGGTGGAGGAGCAGATGTCTGGGGAGTCACAGAGGTGCTGGCCCCGGGAGAGGCCACCGAGGAGGTGGAGGCTGCTGAGGAGGAGGGAAGGTTCAGAGTGGGATGACGTGTCAGAGAAGTACCCAGCCAACAGCTAACTGAGCCTGATGCCTGAGCAGTAGGGAGTTTTCCCTGGACAGTGGGTCCTGGGGTGCGGTTCTTGCTCACCTGGGAAGGATGTGGAGTCTAGTGAGGATACAATAGTGGCCCTGAGAGGGGCATCAGGGAAAAATGAGGAGGGTTTCAGGAACCCTGCTGTGGGCTAGAGGCAGAAAACCCTTGAGCCCAGGCCATAACCAGACCAGGAACAGGGCTGAACCTCCCAGTCGCATCCATGAACTCGGTTAGAGGACCATTTATTTGGTGAGGGGTCCATGGTTGTGCCATCACCAAGGGGCATGAAAAGGCTGGAAAAGGGAATGCTTCCGTGTCGTTTTCAGTTTTAAAATGCACATTAGCTATAAAAGCTACTGGCAAGTCCTGCATTTGGAAAACAGTTAATTTTATATAACCTTTAAAGTCAATAATTCTATTCACTGTCCCAAACCAACTTAGCAAGCCCTAGAATGCTCCTTCAAGACACTGGTGTTCATGTCGCTAGTGCTGGGATGTGGGGTGAGGCTAAGGCACACAGGTGATCCACTGTGATTAAATGGATCAGGCTCAGGGTTGACACCAGCCAGGCCAGGGACAGAGCATGGGGCTGAGATCTTAACCTTGAAGAGTATCCAATTCTAAAGACAGGGTGCAGGGTACAGTTAGTGTATGGTTATGGCTGGAGCCATCATGGCCAGCCTGTGTGAAGTTAGGACTCAGGTGGACTGGGTCGAATGAGAAAGGTGCCATCCCCATCACAGAATGGGCATCCATTGGTGGTCTGACGGAGGCTGTGTCAGAATCCTATTCCGTTAGGAATTGGGGCCAAGTCACACTAGGTCAAGGCAGGGTGAATGTGACTTGAGGGCTACAGGCAAGAACAGGCTTTCACGAGACTCAGCTACCCTAGACCCCAACTCACCAGGCCCTACTCCCTCCCTCACTGATGTGGCTCAGCGCCCCCATGTGACAAGGCCTTGAGCCAGGAACCCTGCAGAAGGGAGGAGGGAGGGGAAGGCCCTGGACTCCAGGAGGCTGCAGGAAGGGTCATCTAAGGACAGGGCTCCTGAGTCTGCAGGACACGCTCCCTTCCACATGAGAATCCCAGAGGGGACAAGGGGCAGGGTACATAGTGTAGACCCCTGTCCTATGACCAGGTAGCTGGAGGGCAGCAGGGAGAGGACAGCAGAAAAGACCCTGTAGAGTAAGAGAAGTCCAGGACAAACTCTCTGGTCCTCCAAGGCCTTTACTCCATAGGGAGGCTCCAGGACCCAGATTTGGGTAAAAGAGACCTGAAGGGCAAAGGCCTGAATCCCTCAGAACGGAGGAGTCAGGTCACAAATATGCCCAGCATAGACCACAGCAGAGGATCTAGGAGATCGGGGGGCAAAGAGATCCCAGATTCCCTGCCAGGATGTGAGGAGGTGGCAGGGGCAGACGACTGAAGGTCCCCTGTGTGTGTGACAGGTCAAGGCCTAGGAGGGTCTCCAAACAGGCAGGGGCCAGGCTCTGGAGTTCTCAGGACTGGAAGATTTGTTTCAGGAACACTCTGAGGCACCCTCCTCAGGGACATTGTGACCCACATCTGAAGTGTCCTGCACTGGAACCGGGACCTGACCCCTGCCACACACTGAGGTCAGGGCTCCCTCCATGGAAGCTCAGCCTCTCATGTCCTGTCCCTCCTACGCCCCACAGGATAGCCGAAGGCCACCCACACAGTCACTCTGTTTCTGCCCTCCAAGACAACAAGGTCCAAGACAACAAGGTCACACTGGTGTGTCTCATCAGTGACTTCTCCTCAGGTGCTGTGATGGTGGCCTGGAAGGCAGACGGCACCCCCATCACCCAGGGCATGGAAACTACAAAACCCTCCAAATAGAACAATAACATCACTCTATGTTCTCCTAGGTTCTGATGAAGATCTGCAGGAGCGTGCACATGGTGGTGTGGAGAATATGAAACCAGAACTGATTTCTCTCTCTGGAAATTTTTTTTTGGTTTGCTTTTTGTTTATTCTGGGCTTCTAGACTATCAAGTGAATATCATTTTTGACTGCCATCATGGATCAGGCTTCAGTTGGTCATGGACTCTAGCGCCTGGTCACAACACACACAAACACCAAGAGGCACAAAAACTGCCATGAGAGAATGAGGTCAGAGCTCCTCCTCCTTCCACTACCAGCTGCCGACTGAAGGCTGCTGGCCCTAGCTGATGCCTAGTACCCACAAAGCCTTTGATGGCAGTCAAAGGACGGCATCACTTACAAATTGTTTGGTAGTGAGTGTATTTCTCAGTAGCTGCCTTTTCTCCCTGAAAAGTGGTTTTGTGTTTGCCAGCCAACATGGACACTTGCTAAATATTCCCCCAAAAAAACCCACTGCATTTTCCACAAGCATCCTCTATGCTTTCTTTCGGGGCCAGTTACCTGATCACTATTTTGTTTTTTTTTTTTTTTTTCCTCTTATTGCGGAGAAAGTCGAACGCCCAGTCTCACCTCGGTACGTATTTTTTTTTTTTTTAACAGCTTTATTTAAACGTAGTTGACATGCAAAACCATGTACCCATTTAAAGTAGGTGATTCAGCGTTGTTAGATCTACTAACATTCCCACATCTCAGAATAGGGAACTGAGGCACAGAGGGGTTCATTTCACTCTCCCAGGTATGTGCAGATTCTAAGCAGGATTTGATCCCAGGCCATTCTTGGTGACTTGGATCTGCTGTTTTTCTATATTGTCTCATCTAAATAAAGGTATCTGCCTGCACAAACAGTCCGTTTTAAGTGCAATGAACCTTGCAAAATCCTCCTAGAACCCAAATCTAGTTCAGGTAGAGTTGAAAAGCAGACAGTAAAAACTGGGATCAAAAGTTTCATCTGGGAATAAGTTTTTACTAACTTCTCTGCTGTCCTCTGCCAGCAGCATGTCAAGCACTGTCTTTATTATAATACATTTCCAAGAATCTATAAGAAGTCTGCCCTACCTTGCAGGTTTGCCTGTGGCTTCCAAGCGCTGGACAACAAAACTATGGAAATCCAAGAAAATTTGTCGTGCAGGAAATAAAGGTAGTGTGGAAATTAAATCATTCAGTTCACTTAAGCAAATAATTCCAGTTTAGTGGGTGGGTGCCCTGAGCTTCTTGCAGCCCCTGATGTAAACAGGGATAAAGGACATATGAGATTAGTCCGGAATCTGAGGCAGAGAGTGATGAGGAGGCTGTGAGTTTGGGGTAAGGAGGGAAAAAAGGGCCTGGCTGAAAGGAAGGCAGGGTCCTGGGCTCTCTACAGTCCAGCCTGGGAAGGACAGAGCCCAGGGAGGCCCAGAGCTCCCTCCTGACACCTGCACAAAGAAGTGTAGTCTGGCCAGACAGTGCTCTATAGACTGCTGTGGGGTTGGGGAGTGGCTTCTCCTAGGTACAGGACCTCAGGCACCTGCAGGATGCAGGGCTCCAGGGTCCCTCGGATGCCTGTTGATGGCTGTCCTCTGAGGGGGTGGTAAATTGGCTCGCTGGGTACCCACAATGGGCAGGGCACTTGCTCTCAGTATAATGCACTAAACACTGACAAATCCACACCCATTTATGATAGGCACAATTACAATTACTATCCCCATTTTAGAGCTAGGGAAACTGAGACACTGAGCAGTTAACTTGTCCAGGCTCTGTAGATAAACAGTCAGGGTGGAGCTGGGGTCTCAACACAAGCAGGCTCCCTCCACAGTGTGAGCTCCTAGCTACTGGCTGTCCCACTGCCCTTGTCCAGCCTTGGCTCTCTGGGGTGGCAGTTGTGCCTTTGGGCTGCAGTTGAACGACCGGTTGCCTTTTCCGGACCGGCTCCCCGCTGCCCCACTCCCACCAGCAGCCTCTTAGGTCCCAGAAGCTGATAATGGTGTGATAAAATGGGCTTTTGAGAATGGAGACAAGGGTGTGGGTGAACTGAAAAACGCTGAACAAAGGGGTTGTCCCCTCCTCATCCAGGGGAAACCATTTCTGGGAGTTGACCAGAGTGCTGACCCAAGGTGAGCAGGCCCCAACGGGAAGGCCAGCATGTGCTACAGGGACATCTCAGGAATGTTCAAGCCCCACAGTTAAGCATTTTCCCTAACGTGGCCTAGAGAAGTGGTGGAGACCTTCCTGTGCTTTTCTCCTGGGCCTCCCCAGGAATGTGCATGTGAGGTTCCAGGACGAGCCTTACTACGGACCAGGCTGTGAAACTGGGAGCTGCCTTGAGAAGACATTCCTCAAAATGTTGCCAAAAAGAGTGGTGTTTATTTCCATGACTGAAGGGGCTGCTTCTGTCCTCCTGATCAAGGGGATGCAGGGGACATGCTCAGAGGATCGGTGACCACCTGCCCTCAACCTATGGAGACAGGCGAGGGTGGCATTGCTGCAGCTCCCCAGGGAGGCCTGTGCAGCTGTGACACCACCTCCATCACCCACTTGAGGGCTCAGCGGCTCCATACTGATCCCACGGTGCTCCCCATGCCCCTCACCCCACTCTCTGTTGTTTTTCTGAGGAGGGTTGGAGGCATTCCCTGGCCAGGCGCTGAGGACTGTCCCTTTGTATTAGGAGGGAGCCTGTGGGTCTTCATACTGCACTCGAGGAGGATGAGATATGAGTCCCTACAAGGGCTTCCCTCCTGTGCCGTGGCCTGCCTGTTCCCTGACCTTTGCCTATTTCTTCTGTCCTTGACTATTTTCGATATGGTCTGTGGCCTGGAGGCACAGCAGGGCCCCACAGTGGCCCCAGCAAAGGCAATCGAGGTGGAGGAGCAGATGTCTGGGGAGTCACAGAGGTGCTGGCCCCGGGAGAGGCCACCGAGGAGGTGGAGGCTGCTGAGGAGGAGGGAAGGTTCAGAGTGGGATGACGTGTCAGAGAAGTACCCAGCCAACAGCTAACTGAGCCTGATGCCTGAGCAGTAGGGAGTTTTCCCTGGACAGTGGGTCCTGGGGTGCGGTTCTTGCTCACCTGGGAGGATGTGGAGTCTAGTGAGGATACAATAGTGGCCCTGAGAGGGGCATCAGGGAAAAATGAGGAGGGTTTCAGGAACCCTGCTGTGGGCTAGAGGCAGAAAACCCTTGAGCCCAGGCCATAACCAGACCAGGAACAGGGCTGAACCTCCAGTCGCATCCATGAAACTCGGTTAGAGGACCATTTATTTGGTGAGGGGTCCATGGTTGTGCCATCACCAAGGGGCATGAAAAGGCTGGAAAAGGGAATGCTTCCGTGTCGTTTTCAGTTTTAAAATGCACATTAGCTATAAAAGCTACTGGCAAGTCCTGCATTTGGAAAACAGTTAATTTTATATAACCTTTAAAGTCAATAATTCTATT
>NC_044561.1:11832221-11848930 GCF_007565055.1 Rhinopithecus roxellana
AGGCCAGGTGCAGTGGCTCACACCTGTAATCCCAGCACTTTGGGAGACCAAGGCAGGTGAATCATTGAGATCTGAAGTTCAAGACCTACCCGGCCAACATGGCAAAACCCAGTCTCTACTAAAAACACAAAAATTACCCGGCTATGGTGGCACATGCCTGTAATTCCAGTTACTCGGGAGGCTGAAGTGGGAGAATCACTCGAACTCAGGGACGGAGGCTGCAGTGAGCGAGATCTCACCACTGCACTCCAGCCTGGTTGAGAGCAAGACTCTGTCTCAAAAACATATAATAATAATAATAATTTTCCATATTTCACACTTCTACTATCTCCAAGAGTCAGAAGGAACACCGACAAAGCAAAGCTCTGATGCAAAAAACATTATTATTTTTGAGATGGAGTGGAGTCTCCCTCTGTCACCCAGGCAGGAGTGCAGTGGCACAATCTCGGCTCACTGCAACCTCTGCCTCCAGGTTCAAGCGATTCTCAGCTTCCCTGAGTAGCTGGGATGACGCACCTGCCACCACACCTGGGCAATTTTTGTATTTTTAGTAGAGACGGGTTTTCACCATGTTGGCCAGGCTGATTACAAACTCTTGATCTCAGGTGATCCACCTGCCTTGGCCTCACAAAGGACTGGGATTACAGCGTGAGCCACCGTGCCCGGCTACTGATGCAGTAATAAATTCTTAACACTGGTCCAAAGACTTTTGAAGAAGCAGATAATGAGCATGACAGAATCAAAACTGATTTGGGGAATTGATTAAAAATCTCTATCTAGGTCAGGCGTGATGGCTCACACCTGTAAATCCCAGCACTTTGGGAGGCCAAGACAGGTGGATCACTTGAGGGTCAGCAGTTCGAGACCAGCCCAGCAACATGGTGAAATCCCATCTCGACCTAAAAATACAAAAATTTGCTGGGTCTGTTGGTGTGCACCTGTAATCCCAGCTACTCAGGAGGCTGAGCCACGAGGATCACTTGAACCCAGGTGAAGGAGGTTGCAGTGAGCCACGATCACACCTGCACTCTAGCCTGGGCAACAGAGTGAGACCCTGTCTCAAAAAAAAGAAAAAAAAAAAGAAAAAAAATCCCAACTCATACATTATGAAGCTGAAAGATCAAAAGAAAGCAGAATGATTTTTTGGGAGCAAAACACACTGCTTGCTGTCAATAAAAAGGTTACAGTCCTAACCTTTCCCCAAAGAATTCTGTCAGATAATCTCAAAGTTATCAAAATGAAATGGGATTATTTAAAGATGAAAGACTTAAAGAAAATTATTTGGCCAGGCACGGTGACTCACACTTGTAATCTCAGCACTTTGGGAGGCCGAGGCTGCTGGATCACCTGAGGTCAGGAGTTCAAAACTAGCCTGGCCCTAACATGAAGAAATCTCGTCTCCACTAAACATACAAAAATTAGCCGGGCATGGTGGCGGGTGCCTGTAATCCCAGCTACTCCAGAGGCTGAGGCAAGAGAATCGCTTGAACCCAGGAGGCGGAGGGTGTGCGCCTGTTATCCCAGTTACTGGGGCATGAGAATTGCTCGAGTCCTGGAGACAGAGGTTGCAGTCAACTGAGATCCACCACTGCACTCCAGCCTGGGTGACAGAATGAGACTGCCTCAAAAAAAAAAAAAAAAAAAAAAAAAAATCAGTGCTATTCTAAGTGTTTTATGATTAAACATCTACAATTGTCTATTGCACTAAGTTCATTATTTTTATTGTATTAAACTTTAGATTCATGAGGTACATGTGCAGGTGTGTTCCATGAGTACACTGCAAAATGCTAAGGTTTGGGCTTCTATTGAACCCATCACCCAAACACTGACCATAGTACCCAATGAGCAGTTTTCCAACCCTTTCCCCTCCTTCCCTCTCCACATGTGGAGTTCCCAGTGTCTGTTATTTCCATCTTTATGTCCATTTGAACCAACTGTTTAGCTATTATTTGTTTATTTATTTATTGAGGCAGTCTCGCTCCTTCACCCCGGCTGGAGTGCAGTGGCATCATCTCAGCTCAATGCAACCTCCCCCTCCTGGGTTCAAGAGATTGTCCTGCCTCAGCCTTGAGGAGCTGCGATTACAGGCACGTGCCACCACACCGGGCAAACGTTTGCAATTTTAGTAGAAATGGGGTTTCACCATGTTGGCCAGGCTGATACCGAACTCCTGGCCTCAAGTGATCCACCTGCTCTGCCCTCCCAAAGTGCTGGGATTATAGGCATGAGCCATTGCACCTGGCCTATTTTTAAATAATACTTTTTTTGGGGGGGGGGACAGGGTCTCACTCTGTCACCCAGGCTGGGGTGCAATGGCTCAATCACGCTTCCCTACAGCCTCAAATTCCTGAGCTCAAGTGATCCTCCCACCTCAGCTTCCTGAGCAGCTGGGACCACAGGCACGCACCACCATGCCCAGCCCAGCTCATTTTTCTATTTTTTGTGGAGACAGGGTCTTGCTATGTTGCCCAGGCTGGTCTCAAACTACTGAGCTCAAGCAATCTACCCACCTTGGCTTCCCAAAGTGTGGGATTATAGGCATAAACCACCGTCCCTGGCCTAATAATGTAGGATCTTACTGAATGCTTCATAGTATGATTTTAAAAGTTTGTATTTGAAACGTATTTAAATATGTAGTTTGATCTTTTGAAAAGCACTTGAATTCCTAACAGATTATAAAATACTAGTTGTGCCCAAGAGGTAGAGGTTGCAATGAGCAGAGATTGCACCACTGCACTCCAGCCTGGGTGACAGAGCAAAACTCCAACTCAAAAAAAAAAAAATTGTTGTGTTAGGGTTCAAACCAGAGAAGCAGAACCAGTAGGATACACAGATCCAGATATAGATAAACATATAGGGACACACATGTGCATAGATATAGAAACAGATGGCTTCTAGCCAGTCACAGTGGCTCATGTCTGTAATCCCAGCTCTTTGGGAGGCCGAGGCAGGCAGATCACCTGAGGTCAGGAGTTTGAAACTAGCCTGGCCAACATGATGAAACTCTGTTTCTACTAAAAATACAAAAATTAGCCAGGCACGTGGTGGTGCATGCCTGTAGTTCCAGCAACCCGGGAGGCTGAGGCAGAATTACTTGAACCCGGGAGGCGGAGGTTACAGTGAGCCAAGATTGTGCCACTGCACGCCAGCCTGGATGACAAAGCTAGACTCCATCTCTAACAAACAAACAAACAAGCTATATAGAGACATACATCCACACAGATAGGTGTACTGGTAAAAGCTTGGCTTCTGCATTTGTGGGGTTGGCTAAGCAAGCCCAGAGTCCACAGGACTGGCCATCAGGAAACGACAATCACCGGCGGGCTGGAGCCGCATAGGGAGGGCCAAAGCTTGCTTTTCACAGGCACTCAGGAAGGAAGATCCAGAGGGAAGGAAGCACGATTGTGGACTCGGCTGCTATTTGACGTCTGTGCTCCAGTAAGTCCTAAGCCCTCTCTTTTTTAAAAAAACATAAACTTTTTGGCTGGGTGTGGTGGCACGTGCTGCAGTCTCAGCTGCTCAGGAGGTTGAGGCAGGAGAATTGCTTCAGCACAGGAGTTAGAATCCAGCCTGAGCAGCATCACAAGACCTTGGTTCTAAACAAAGGTTTAAAAAACAGGCCGGCCGCGATGGCTTACGCTTGTAGTCCCAGCACGTTGGGAGGCCAAGGCGGGTGAACTGCTTGAAGCCAGGAGTTCAAGACCAGCCTGGCCAACACGGTGAAACCCCATCTCTACTAAAAATACAAAAATCAGCCAGGCGCGGTGATGCATGCCCGTAATCCCAGCTGCTCTGGAGGCTGAGGTGGAAGAATTGCTTGAACCTGGGAGGCAGAGGTTGCAGTGAGCCAACATCGCACTGCTGCATTCCAGCCTGGGTGACAGAGCAAGACCCTGTCTCAAGAAAATAAATACAAGAGTTTAAAAATAAAATACTTTTAATTTCTTAATTATTTTTTCTTTAGCAGCACATTGAGAAGTTGAGTAAACTTTTTAAAAGTTTTAGAATTACAGACAAATTGCCAAGACAGCAGAGTTCACACATACTCTTGTACCTGGCTTCCTTCTTAGGAACATCTTAAATTAGTATGGTAAATTGCAACAGTTAAAAAACCTGGCTGGGCATGGCACCTCACGCCTATGATCCCAGCACTTTGGGAAGCCAAAGTGGGAGGCTTACTTGAGTCTTGGAATTCAAGACTAGCCTGGGAAATACAGTGAAACCTTGTTTCAGTTTAAAAAATAAAATTTAAGGCCGGGCGCGGTGGCTCACACCTATAATCCCAGCACTTTGGGAGGCCAAGGCGGGCAGATCACCTGAGGTGGGGAGTTTGAGACCAGCCTGACCAACATGGAGAAATCCCGTCTCTATTAAAAATACAGAATTAGCCAGACGTGGTGGCGTGTGCCTGTAATGAGGCTAATGCAGAAGAATCGCTTCAAACCAGGAGGCAGAGGTTGTGGTGAGCCGAGATCTCACCATTGCACTCCAGCCTGGCCAAGAAGAGTGAAACTGTCTCAAAAAAAAATAATTTTTTTTAATGAAAAAATGTTTGGAGAGATGGGATCTTGCCCTGTTGACCAGGCGGGAGCACAGTGGCACAGTCACAGCTCACTGCAGCCTCAAACTCCTGGGCTCAAGCAATTCTCCCTCCTTAACCACCCTAGCAGCTGAGACTATAAATGCATACCACCATGTTGACTGACTAAAAGAAAAAAAAAAATTTTAGAGAGATGCGGTCTCATTATGTTGCCCAGCCTAGTCTCATACTCCTGACCTCAGGATCTTCCCACTTTAGCCTCCCAAAGTACTAGGATGTGAGCCACCATCCCCAGCCCCAATAAACCAATACCGATACATGATTATACATTATCAACAACTAAGGTTCATCTTTACTATTCATTCTTTACTATTCTTTACTACTTCCCCTAATGTCCTTTTCCTGTCCCAAGATCTCATCCAGGAGACCATACTATGTTTAGTTTTTAAGTCTCCTCAGGATTGCTGGAGTGCAGTGACTCCATCTCAGCTCATTGCAACCTCTGACCTCTGAGTTCAAGCGATTCTTCTGCCTCAGCCTCCCAAGTTGCTGGGATTACAGGCTCCTGCCACCATGCCCAGGTAACTGGTTTGTTTGTTGAGAGGGAGTCTCCCTGTCGGCCAGGCTGGAGTGCAGTGGGGCAATCTTGGCTCACTGCAACCTCCGCTTCCTGGGTTCAAACGATTCTCCTGCCTCAGCCTCCCGAGTAGCTGGGATTACAGGTGTGTGCCACCACACGCTGGTTTTTTGTTTTTTTTTTGAGACGGAGTTCGAGATGGGGTTTCACCACGTCGGCCAGGCTGGTCTCGAACTCCTGGCCTTAGGTCATCCACCCACCTCAGCCTCCCAAAGTGCTGGGATTACAGGTGTGAGCCACCCACCCAGCTTGGCTGTTTTTTTTTTTTTTTTTAAAATGCAGTAGCTGGGGTCTTGCTATGTTGCCCAGGCCTCCCAAAGTGCTAGGATTACAGGCGTGAGCCACCACTCCTGGCCTAAGAGGTCACTGTGACGCCCTATTTGAAAGGGATGGTGTCTAGACAGAGCAGAGGCTGTGATGGGAGGCCCCTCTTTCCCTTCCCATCTATGACTCTCACTCCCCTTACCCAGTTTTCTGTGCTTTCAGTTTTTTTAAGTTTTAATTTTTATTTTTTTAGAGACAGGGTCTCCGTCTGTTGCCCAGGCTGGAATACAGTGGTGTGATCATAGCTCACTGCAGACTCCATTCCTAGGCGCAAGTGATCCTCTCACCTCAGCCTTACAAGCAGCTGAGATTATGTGCACGGGCACCACGCTGTGCTAGTTATTACTGGGTACAGACGGGGTCTCCTTCGGTTGTCCAGACTTGTCTCAAACTCCTAGCCTCAAGCATCCTCGCACCTTGCCCTTCCAAAGTGCTGGGATTACAGGCGACCCCGCTCTGCCTCTCCAGTCCCTGACCGTCCCCTCAGGCCAGCCCCAAAAAGTCCAGCAACGAGGGAGCCAGACTAGGACAGGAAACACGCAGCAACCTCCTCTTGCACCCATTTTATTTGGGGGCAGGTGCGGGAGGACCTAGGCCTGCTGTGTATGCAGTAATGCCCGCACCTGATCTGCCAGTCCATGCTGGACTGCACAGTGCCATCCAGGGCACCATACTGCTCCACGCTGTGCCCGTAGTTCCACACACGGCTCATGTTGCCTGAGAATAGGAGGCTGAAAAGAGCGAGGGGTGGGCCAGGGCCCCAGGCCACCCTGGGCTCCAGGCACCCAGGCTCACCTCCTAGGAGACGGTGTGGGGAAGGGGGTGGGCCGCCCGATGCTCTGCAGTTCCTGCAGTGACAGCTGGTTGAGGGCAACCCCCTTGGTCTCGGCTATGAACATGGCTTTCCCCGGAGGCCTCATGGGCCTGGTGGAACGGCATCTGAGTGCCGGGCAGGAAAGTGGCACTGAGGCAGCTTCGTCCATGCCCTATATTCCTCCAGTGCCTGCACCCCTGCCTTTTTTGTTGTTTGATACAAAGTCTCGCTCTGTTGCCCAGGCTGGAGAGCAGTGGCGTGAACTCACCTCACTGCAATCTCCACCTCCCTGAGGGAGAGGAGGAGCAGGGGCTCAGGTGGAGGCTCAGGCAAGGTCTGCCTGTGACACTGGGACCCTGCAGGCCTGGGTCACCCCTGGAAAAAGTGTCATCCTGCAGCACTCCACCTGAATGAGGGATCCAGTGATCTTCCAGGAAAAATTGGTCTTAAGGGAAAAAGAGGCCGGAAGTGGGGTCGTGTGAACCAAGGACTGGGTCTGAGCTGTGGGGCCTTGGGGGTGAGGTTTTGCCAGGAGCCTGAGCCTCTGTCACTCAGCATCTCTGAGCGGGGGCCAGAACGGGGGAGGAGGCCCATGCTGGGTATGACTTGGCCATGGGAGGTTTCGTCTGAGGATCCCAGAAATAGCTGGGGCTCATTCAAGGGCTGCTCCGAGCAGCTCAGACGCCCTGCTCCTCATTCAAGTAGGGAGGGCAGAGGCAGAGGTGCTGTGAGTGGTGGTCCTGTTCTCTTACTGTTTTTTGTTTTTAGACACAGGGTCTCATTCTGTTGCTCAGGCTGTAGTGCAGTGGCACGATCATAGCTCACTGCCGCCTCGATCTCCTGGGCTCAAGAGATCCTCCTGCCTAAGCCTCCTGAGTAGCTGGGACCACAGGGACACGCTACCATGTCCAGCTAATTTTTAATTTTTTGTAAAAATAGGGTCTTGCTATTGCCCAGGGTGGTCTGAAACTCCTCCTGCCTTGGCCTTCCAAAGGCCTGGGATTACAAACGTGAACCACCACACCTGGCCTGTTTTTTGTTGTTTTGGAGACGGCGTTTCACTCGTTGCCGAGGCTGAAGTGCAAGGGCGCGATCTTGACTCACTGCAACTTCTATCTCCCATGTTCAAGATTCTCCTGCCTCAGCCTCCCAAGTAGCTGGAATTACAGGCATCTGCCACCACGCCCAGCTAGTTTTTGGATAGTAGAGACAGGGTTTCCCTATCTGTTAACCAGGCTGGTCTCGAACCCTGAGCTCACGTGATCCACCTACATCGGCCTCCCAAAGTGCCGGGATTACAGGAGTGAGCCACCACACCCGGCCTAGACTGTTGTTGAAGCCTGTTTTCCTCTTCTCTTTCCTCGGTTCATTTCTTTTCTTTTACACCCTCCCCCGATCATTGCTCTGCCCATCCAAAGGTTGTGGCTGGCACCGGACTGAATAGAACCCCCTAGCCTCAAGTTCCAAACCCACGCTCTCCAACAGCCAGGCTTTCATATGGGAAGCTTCAAAGCCTTGTGACAGCCTGGCTGAACCTCTCCAGCCTGGGCGCTCCCTCCAATTCCTGCCCCAGAAAACAGGCATCTCCTCTGGCCACGTCCCAAAGAAGCCTGTCCGGAAGCCTCAGGCACCCGCTCCTGGAAGCCTGTACTCTTCACATTCGCAACAAAGGCCCTGTCCGCCCAGTCCTGCTGAGCACACTCCTGTGCCCCTGAGCCCTGAACTGTCCTTTGCTCAGGCTGGGACGACTTCTCAGAGCCTTCCACTTGCTGCAGACTTGGCTCAGCTTAAAGCACTCCATGAAATTGGGGTGTGGCATCTGCCTCAAGGAGCATTTCTACAACCTCTGTTGCCTCTACCACAAAAAACTCCACCTCTGAACACTGAATGAGAACTGCATGATTGTAAGGAAGAAAAGGGGGTGGGCGTTGCGGCTCACACCTATAATCCCAGCACTTTGGGCGGCTGAGGCAGGTGGATCACTAAAGGCCAGGAGTTCGAGGCCAGCTTGGCAAACATGGTGAAATCCCGTCTCTACTGAAAATACAAAAATTAGCTGGGCACAGTTGGTCAGCCTATAATCCCAGCACTCTGGGAGGCCGAGGCAGGCACCTGAGGTCAGGACTCTAAGACCAGCCTGGCCAACATGGTGAAACCCTGTCTCTGCTTAAAAAAATACAAGTTAGCTGACCACGGTAGCTTACACCTGTAATCCCAGCACTTTGGAAGATCGAGGCGGGCACATCACAAGGTCAAGAGATGGGGACCATCCTGGCCAACATGGTGAAACCCCACCTCTACTGGAAATACAAAAATTAGCCAGGCGTGCTGGCATGCACCTGTAATCCCAGCTATTTGGGAGGCTGAGGCAGAAGAATCGCTTGAACCTAGGAGGTTAAAGTTGCAGTGACCAGCTACTCGGGAGGCTGAGGCAGGAGAATCGCTTGAACCTGGGAGGTTAACGTTGCAGTGAGCTGAGATCACGCCACTGCACTCCAGCCTGGGCAACACAGCAAGACTTCCTCAAAAAAAAAAAAAAAAAAAAAAAAAAAAAAGCAAAAGTTAGCTGGGCGTGGTGGTGGTGGCACACATCTATAATCCCAGCTACTTGGGAGGCTGAGGCAGAAAGGTCACCTGAGCCTGGGAAGTCGAGGCTGTAGTGAACCAAGATCGTGCCACTGTACTCCAGCCTGGGCCACCAGAGTGAAACCCCATTTCAAAAACAAAACAGGCCAAGTGCATGCCCTCATGCGTGCCTGTAATCCCAGTTACTCAGGAGGCTGAGGCAGAAGAATCACTTGAACCCAGGAGGCCGAGGGTGAAGTGAGCCAAGATCTCACCACTGCACTCCAGCCTGGGCGACACAGCAAAACTCCGTCTCAAAAACATAGAAAAATAAAACCATAATTTGGGTAGGTGGATATCTGGTTCCCTGAACTGTCCGGGTATGGACGGCCCTCCCAGTGGGGTGGGATGGGACGCTGATCTCGGACTGCACACGTCCACCCGTCTGCCACCTGCCAGGGTCTCCTTCCCGATCCAGCCCAGGACAGGCCGGGGGCACTCACTTGATGTAGTAGCCAGCAGATTCGAGGTAGGACGCAGGCTCGTTGGTCAGACCACATCACCAGGGCAGGGTGATTCTTGTCTCTGTGCACCAGTTTTTCCATCACCCACATGTAGTGGCGCACAGACACGTTGTTGAAGAGCTGCCGGGGGCCAGGAGGGAAGGGACAGAGGCATGGTGTGGCCCATGGGCTGGCCAGATGGAGCAGGTGCACAGCAGGGACTCATGGCAGCACCAGGCCCACAGCGGGACACTCATCAATAACCACAATCCCATCCCGGTCACACATCTGCAGCTTCTCTGTGTAGGGATAGTGGCTTGTGCAGAAGGCGTTGGTGCCAAGCCAGCAAAGCCGGTTGAAGTCCTTCACCAGCAGCAGACAGTCGAAGTCCTTCCCTCGGATCTAGAGGACAGCAGACTTAGTGACCCCTGTCCCTGTCAAAGCTGCACTTCCTCCAATGGCAGGACTCTGGAGAGCCACGCCAGGAGCCCCCTCTCCAGCCCAAGCACCAGCTCCACAGCAGGGTGGTTTGGAGCCATTTGCCTCATTGCCCTGAGCTGCCCTCAGCTACAGCACACAGGGAAGGCGAAAGTGGAAGGTGACCAGAAGCAGCCCCCACGAGGACCCAGGAACCCCAATGCACGTCTACATCCTCATGCTTGTTGACACTGTGGAAATAGAAAGGTTTCCCATTGATGAGGAACTGGCTCTCGGTGACAGCCACAGTGAGGATCACCACAGGGAGTGTGTAGAAGTCAGAAAAAGGCCTCAGTGATGTCTGTGCAGTCAGCCGCAGCTACGATAGCTAAAGCGCCAGGTGTGAGCACCCCGACAGCCTGAGCCCCATCTGGCCTGCCCTACCCTGCAGCAGGAAGACCTCCAGTGCACCCCAGCAGCCGCCTTGGGGCCTGCAGAGAAGCAGCAATCAGAGGCTCTGCCCTTTCCTGGCTGACCCTGGGACCTGCCCTTCAAAATCGGGCCTTCTCCTTGATCAGACGAGGTGGCTCATGCCTGGAATCCCCAGGAGGATCACTTGAGCCCAGGAGTTCAAGACCAGCCTGGGCAACAGAGTGAGACCCCAACTCTATAAAAAAGATTTTGTTTTGAGACAGTCTCACTCTGTCGCCCAGGATGAAGTACAGTGGCGTGATCTCAACTCACCATAGCCTCTGCCTCCCAGGTTCAAGCAATGCTCCTGCCTCAGCCTCCTGAGTAGCTGGGAGTACAGATGCCCAGCAAATTTGTGTATTTTAGTAGAGACAGTGTTTCACCATGTTGGCCAGGCTGGTCTCGAACTCCTGGCCTCAACTGATCTGCCCACTTCGCCTCCCAAAGGGCTGGGATTACAGGCGTGAGCCACCATGCCCGGTCTACAGATAAAATTGTTTTAATTAGCCAGGCATGGCAGCATGTGCCTACAGTCCCAGTTACTCAGGAGGCCAAGGTAGGAGGACTGCTGCTGCCTGGGAGCTCAAGGCTGCAATGAGCTGTGATCAGGCCAATGCACTATAACCTGGGTGACAGTGAGACCACCTCAAAAAAAAAATAAAAAATAAAAAATAAAAAATAAAAAAAAAAAACAAAAACCCCTTTGGGCCTTCCGCCAAAAATGGGAAACATCAGAGAGCTCAGAGGACCGCGCCTGCCCGTTCACCTGTCCCGGGCCTCTGCTGAAACCAGGACTACCAGAGGGGGCAAAAGACCTCCCTTAAGCAAGTCCCGAACCACCATTACCTCCCATGAGTACAAGTAGGCGGGGCGTTCGTGCATCCGGTCCGGCCACCAGAGGTTGGCACCCGGCACCTTCAGCTGGCCCTGGGTCCCGGCCACGTTGTCCACGACTTTGTTTTCTGCATCCAAAAGATGCACTTCCAACTAGAACTAGTTACTGCACTTGACGGAGATCTGGTAATTCACCAGCCCTGCAGGAGGCAAGAGAGACCAGGGCTTAGGGAGGGGCACGACCTGGGTCACACAAATGGGAATGCCCCACAGCGGCCACTCCCAGGCAGCCATTTGCTTGTTTTTTGTTTTTTTTTTTTGAGACAGTCTCGCTCTGTCACCCAGGCTGGACTGTAGTGCCGTGGTCTCGGCTCACTACAACCTCCACCTCTGGAGTTCAGTTGATTCTCCTGTCTCAGCCTCCTGAGTACCCAGGATTATAGACATGCACAACCACGCCTGGTGAATTTTTGTATTTTTAGTAGAGACAGGTTTTGCCATGTTGGCCAGGCTGGTCTCGAACTCCTGACCTTACATGATCCACCCGCCTCAGCCTCCCAAGGTGCTGGGATTACAGGCATGAGTCACCGTGCCTGGCACGCTTTTTTTAATTTAAAAAAACATTTTTTTTGGGCCAGGTGTGGTAGCTCACGCCTATAATCCCAGTACTTTGGGAGGCCGAAAGGGGTGGATCACCTGAGGTCAGGAGTTCAAGACCAGCCTGGTCAACACGGTGAAACCCCATCTCTACTAAAAATACAACAATTAGCCGGGCGTGGTGGCACATGCCTGTAATCCCAGCTACTTGGGAGGCTGAGGCAGGAGAAAAGCTTGCACCTCGCAGGTGGAGGTTGCAGTGAGCCAAGATCGTGCCACTGCACCACTCCATCCTGGGTGACAAGAGCAAGATTTTGTCTCAAAAAAAAAAGAAAATTTTTTTTTCAGCCAGGCACAGTGGTCACACCTGTAATCCCAACACACCAACACAGAGAGGCTGAGGTGGGAGGATTGCTTGAGTCCAGTAGTTCAAGACCAGCCTGGGGAACACAGGGAAACCACATCTTCCCTAAAAATAACAAAAATTAGCTGGGCGTGGTGGCATGTGCCTGCAGTCCCAGCAGCCCCAGGTACTTGGGAGGCTGAAGTGGGAGGACTGCTTGAGCCAGGAGACTGGGGCTGCAGTGAGCTACGATCTTGAGGCAGAGTAGGTAGTCAAGGAAGCGACCGTGTCCTTCAGACGTACCGACCACAGCACTGAGACGTGTGATGTGTGAACAAGCATGTACAGCTACAGCCCATGTGCAGCCAGAGGATGACCCAGAACGTGCTTAGAGTAACACCTCCTCCAGCTCCTTAGGAATTCATCATGGAAGACTCCTAGAAAGGGAGTTACCCCAATAATAACCAGCACTCTCTCATGCTTACGAGCAGCCTGCCCTGAATTCTCTCTCTCAGGGTAAACCGTGTATTTTGCACTTCACTGTTGTTTGAGATGGGGTCTCGCTCTGTCACCCAGGCTGTCTCAGCCTCCCGAGTACCTGGGATTGATTATATAATTGAGTGTTGCAATGTCAGCTCACTGCAACCTCCACCTCCCGGGTTCAAGCAGTTCTCCCATCTCAGCCTCCCTAGTAGCTGAGATTACAGGCACACGCCACCACACCCAGCTAATGCTGTCCAGGCTGGTTTGAACTCCTGAGCGCAAGTGATCCACCTGCCTCGGCCTCCCAAAATGCTGGGATTACAGGCATGAGCTTGTGTGCCCAGATTATTCTGCACTTAACTTGCAAAATACTTTTCCCTTTACAATAAATTGCTCTATGTTGCATCATCTTTGCTGTGTGATTCTCATTTAAATTCTTTTTTATTTATTTTAATTATTTATTCTTTTTGAGACAGGGTCTTACTATGTTGCCCAGGCTGGTCTTGAACTTTTGAGCTCAGGCGATCCAGCCACCGTGGCCTCCCAAAGTGCTAGGATGACAGGCATTAGCCGCCACACCCAGCCTAAATTCTTTGAAACTTATAACTGCGGCCCCACAACAGCTGTCAATCATCACACCACTGCCATCCAGCCTGGGCGACAGTGCGAGACCTCCTCTCACAAAAGGAAAAAGATATATTAAAAAAAAATTTTTTTTTGGCCGGGCGCGGTGGCTCAAGCCTGTAATCCCAGCACTTTGGGAGGCCGAGACGGACGGATCACGAAGTCAGGAGATCGAGACCATCCTGGCTAAAACGGTGAAACTCCGTCTCTACTAAAAAATACAAAAAACTAGCCGGACGAGGTGGCGCGCGCCTGTAGTCCCAGCTACTCGGGAGGCTGAGGCAGGAGAATGGCGTAAACCCGGGAGGCGGAGCTTGCAGTGAGCTGAGATCCCGCCACTGCACTCCAGCCTGGGCGACAGAGCGAGACTCCGTCTCAAAAAAAAGAAGAAGAAGAAGAAAAAAAAGGATGTAGAACAGGCAAAAGCAGACCAGACCTCACTGGATCCCACTTCTCTGCTGACCACATCCAAGTCAGCAAGGGAACAGGAGTGGCGTCCTCAGCCTGATGTCACATTCTGTCCTCTATCTGAACCTTGAAAACCAAGGCACCTTCCTACCTGCGCAGAGCTGACCTCAGAATGTCTAAACTGTTCCGTCCTCCCGATCCCAGACTCAGCTCTGGGCAGCGCCTGCCGCTCAGGCCTGACGAGTGTCTGCTGGCTCACGACTGTAATCAGAGCTGTAGGAGATCAACGTGGGAGGATGGCTTCAGGCCAGGAGTTCCAGACCAGCCTGGTTAACGTAGTCAGACCCAGTATCTTAACAAAACAAAACAAAACAAAACAAAAAACTTAACTGTGTTTTTGTTTTGAGATGGAGTCTGACTTTGTCGCCCAGGCTGGACCGCAGTGGCCTGATCCCGGCTCACTGCAACCTCCGCCTCCCTGGTTCAAGCAATTTTCCTGCCTCAGCCTCCCAAGTAGCTGGGATTACAGGCGCTCCCCACCAACACCCGGCTAATTTTTGTATTTTTAGTAGAGACGAGGTTTCACCACGTTGGCCAGGCTGGTCGTGAAGTCCCGGCCTCAGGTGATTGGTCCACTTCGGCCTCCCAAAGTGCTGGGATTACAGGCGTGAGCCACGGAGCCAGACCAAGTTTTGTTTTTGTTTTTATTTTAATTAGCCAGGCATGGTGGCCCCAGCTAACTTGGAAGGCTGGGGCGGGAGTATCGCTTGAGCTCAGAAGTTAGGATTGCGCCACTCCGCTCCAACCTGGGCGGCAGGGCCAAACCCAGTCTCAAAAACGTTTCAAAAATTCGAAGTAAACATTAGAAAGGACACTGCCCGAGCTCAGCCTTCGCCTCCGGACGGGGCTCAACAGGAGCGCTTCCTCCTCCTCCCGGGCCCTCCCGGGTCCCCTTAGACCCCCCCGTACTCCAACCCCGCGCCCCCAAACCCGTTGACCTTTAACCTCCTCCGGGCCCCCAGCTCACGGACGCTCAGGTGAAGGAGACTGCAGGGCGCCGGAGCTCACCCCATTCCCACCGCCGGGCTTCCGGGCGCCTCCTGGCCCTGCCCTGAACCCGCGCCTCCCACAACGGTCTTCAGTACCTCTGTTCCTCGAAGCCCCTGTGTCCGCTGTCGGAGAAGTCGGCGCGGAAGCTCCAGAGGCCGTCCAGCTCCTGGCGCTCCTGCGACGGTCTCCTCCGGGGATACAGCATCCCGCCCGGCAGCGCAGCCACACAACAGCGGCCGAGAGCCTCCCCGGCCACAGCCGCCCGCCAGTCCATGCTTCCTCCTCCCGCTCTGGGCCGCCGTGTGCGAGGATATGAGCCGCGCAGGAGACCTGCGGACGGGTCGCCTGAGGCACGTGAGGTCTTCCGCGCCATCTTTTTTGAGGGCAAGTGCCAAGCCTGGAGAGGCGGGGAGGTACCAGGCCCTGCCCAGTGGGGCGTGGCTGGAACCCCCCGCCCCGCCCTTTGGGGAAGCGGGACTCCTCGACCCTCAGCGCCAGCCAAGAAGGGCGTCCCAGCAGCAGAGGCTGGATGATCCAGGGCGGCAGACCAGGACAGAACACCTGAGATTGGTAGGATCCCCCTTTATTCAAGGGGCAGCTCCACTTGCTTTCCCCATCCCCGACCAGAGCATTGCAGCACCCCATAGTTCCCCAATTCGCCCCCACCCGGCCATGGGCAGTATATCCCCAAATAGTGCCCCCAAACCTACCCACTGCGGCAGTACTGCCACAACCCACCCAGAGCCACGTGCAGTGCAACCCCGGATACCGCCCCCAACCCACTCCCCTCCGTAGGCAGTGCTAGCACACCCAACCAGCCCCCCAACACGGGCAGTAACGCCCTGGATAGGGCCCCCACCCTCACCCCACGGGGTCCCTGGAACCCTAGACCCTGTCCCCGACTCCTGGGGAAATTCTTGCCACTTTGGGGCACTCCCGTTTGCAGAGACACGCACCCTGGAAGAGAGCCAGGGACTCCACGAACCCCCACCCCCTGGTCGGGCTCGAGCTGCGGAACAGGCACTGACCTCCATCACGGGAACCCAGCCTCTTCTTCGGCCTCGCCGCTTTTTCTCCGCAGCCTGCTTCAAACTCTCCCTGGAACCCTGGGCGCCTGACCCCGTTCCCTGGGAACTTCTTGACGCTTTGAGGTACCCCCGGAGGGAGAGACACGCAGTCTGGGTGGGAGCCAGGAACTTCATGACCCCTCCGGGTCGGGTGCGAGGGCTGCAGGGAAGAAATCTGATCTCTGTCCGGGGACCCCAACCTCTTCTTCGACCTCGCTGCTTTTCTTCCACAACCCGCCTCAACCTCCCCCTGGAACCCTGGACGCCTGTCTCTGTCCCCCGAGGAACCTCTTGTCACTTTGGGGTGCCCCCTGGAAGAGAGACACGCACCCTGAGTGAGAACCAGGGACTCCAAGAGCCGTCGGCCGCGGGGGCTGCGGGAAAGGCACTGACCTCCGCCTGGGGACCCCAGCCTTTTCTTCAGCCTCACCGCTTTTTTTCTGCGGCCTGCCTCGACCTCTCCCTAGAACCTCGGGCGCCTGTCCCTGTTCCCCAGGAATCTTCCTGCCACTTTGGGGTGCCCTGTGGGGAGAGACACTCACCCTAGGTGGAAACCAGAGACTCCATGACCCGCCGGGTCAGGAGGGGGGCTACCGACAAGGCACTGACCTCCGCGTGGGAACCCAGCCACTTCTTCGGCTTCGCCGCTTTTTTTCTGCGGCCTACCTCAACTTCCCTCCGGAACCCTGGGCACCTGTCCCCATCTCCCAGGAAACTTCTTGATGCTTTGGGGTGCCCCCGTGGGGAGAGACACGCACCCTGGATGGAATCGAGGGACTCCAAGACCCCCCAGGTTCGGGCGAGGGATCGCCCCAGAAGGCACTGATGTCTGGTGTGGGAACCCAGTCTTTGGCCTCGCCGCTTTTTTTCCGCGACCTGCCTCAACCTCCCCCTGGAACCCTGCGTGCCTGTCCTTGTCCCCCAGGAGACTTCTTGCCGCTTTGGGGTGTCCCCGTGGGAAGAGACACACACCCTGGGTGAGCGTCAGGGACTCCACAACCCCCCCCCCCCACACACCGGGTCGGGCGCGGT
>NC_044561.1:12149030-12264493 GCF_007565055.1 Rhinopithecus roxellana
CTCCCGAGTAGCTGGGGCCACAGGCCCACATTACCATGCCTGGTTAACATTTTTTTTTTTTTTTAATAGAGAAGGGGTCTTGCTATGTTGCCCAGATGGGTCTTGAACTGCTGGCCTCAAGTGATCTTCCCCTCTTATCACCCAAAGAGCTAGGATTACAGGTGTGAGCCACTGTGCCTGGCTCCTGTGGTGGGTTTATATCTCCATGTTGCTTTCCTGCCATTTCAGCGGTTATTGAGACTGTGTAAAGTTACATGCTTGCACGCAATCACTGGCTTGAACCAGAAACCTTCTTTCTGGGGCATTTCTAATTGCTTGGATATATGGAAGTAAACTTCTTATTTAGCTTACCACATTTAATGTGTGGACAATGATGGGTACAAAATGGAACCCACTAAGAAAATCACCGAAGTGTTTCCAGTAAAAATGCACAAGGATAACAACTGACTTGGATTCCATTCCTTCATTCACTGTCTGTTTACTGGGCACACACTGATGCTACCCCGTGAAGTGGCTGAGGCAGTGCACATGGTAGGCATGGCCCCTGCCTTCCTGAAGCTCATGCTGTGGGAAAGCCATGGTGTAGAAACATCGAGTAAGACAGGTCCAGATAGTGCAAAGCAAGACTTTGGAGAGTTTTGAGCAGAGAAGTGGTGAGTTCATTGAAGATGATTTGGGCGCTGTATGAAGTGGGATGGGGCTGCAGGTGGGCAGGACTAGAGGTCAGAGGAGGAGGCGTTAGAGCAGTTTAGGCAAGAGGTGCCAGGGCTCTGATGCCTCAGTGTTTCTGACAGGACGTCTATCCTTTCTTCCCTGCCCACAAATGCCGGTAGCACCCTGAGCAGGAATCACTACCCCTGGCTGGGCATGGTGGCTCACGCCTGTAATACCAGTACTTTGGGAGGCCGAGGTGGGCAGATCACAAGTTCAGGAGTTTGAGACCAGCCTGACCAACATGGTGAAACCCTGTCTCTACTAAAAATACAATAATAAATAATAATAATAATAATAATACTTAGCTGGGCATGGTGGCACGTGCCTGTAATCCCAGCTACTCAGGAGGCTGAGGCAGGAGAATTGCTCGAACCCGAGAGGCGGAGGTTGCAGTGAGCTGAGATTACAGCACTGCACTCCAGCCTGGGTGACAGAAAGAGACTCCACCTCAAAAAATAAAAAATAATAATAAATACATAAATAAAAGTAAATTAAAAAAAAAAAGGAAGAAAAGAACCTAAGCGAGAGTCTCATGAGGATGGGAGGTGGTAGGAAGTAGTCAGGTCTGGGTCTGGCCAAGGGCTGGCCGCGAAGCCTGAGGGAAGACAAGCATCCAGGACCATCCTGCCTGGGCCTGTGCAGGAGCAGTGCAGAGAGGGCTGCTTTAGACCTGCCTGCATCCTCTGAGTGGGCTGAGGAGTAGTAGTGTCCTGGAACACAGGGCACAGGTTGGTGCTTGGGATACAGATTGAGGAGTCCTATAAGGACACTCAAGCTCTGGGCTGGGCAAGATGCCCCAGGGACTGACTACAGAAGGGCCCGGAGAAGCAGCCTTGAGCTCTGTGACAGGATGTGGAGAGACCGTCAGTGGCATGTGCTGGGAGTGCTGCTCCCCGATGCAGGCTTTTCCTTGGAGTGTACAACTTTTTTTTTTTTTTCCTGGCTACAGGGTCTCACTGTGTCACCCAGGCTGGAGTGCAGGGGCACAATCTCGGCTCACTGCAACCTCTGCTTCCCAGGTTCAAGCAATTCTCCTGCCTCAACCTCCCAAATAGCTGAGACTACAGGCGCCCACTACCACGCCCAGCTAATTTTTTTGTATTTTAATCAAGACAGGGTTTCGTTGTGTTGCCCAGACTGGTCTCGAACTCCGGAGCTCAGGCGATCCACCCACCTTGGCTTCCCGAAGTGCTAAGATTACAGGCATGAGCCACCATGCCCGGCCAACTTTTGCTCTGGGTACTCTGAGTTTTAATCATGACCTTCAAGAAAACTTGTTTCTTCAATTTATTTTTTATTTCTGTTCTTATTTTTATTTTTGAGACAGAGTCTCGCTGTGTCGCCCAGGCTGGAGTGTGGTGGCGTGAACTCGGCTCACTGCAAGCTCTGCCTCCCGGGTTCACACCATTCTCCTGCCTCAGCCTCCCAAGTAGCTGGGACTACAGGCGCCCGCCACCACGCCTGGCTAATTTTTTTTTTGTATTTTTAGTAGAGACGGGGTTTCACTGTGTTAGCCAGGATGGGTTTCTTCAATTTATAAAGGGTTTTGGTATACATTATATTATTAGATCTCTTGTTTGCTTCTGAGTAAATGTGGTGCTTCACATTCCTGTCATTTTCCTATTACATTATCTATTGTGATGTGTAAATATTTGCTATAAATTTCTTTAATGTATAGATATCCAATTTAATTCTTATTTTCAATTATGTTCTCATGACTATAGAATTATTGTATGTGTATGCGTGTGTGTATATATATCTGTGAAAATTTCTAGGTTATCTTAAACTGTAATAACTCAAATAAATGATCATATGGGATAATATTCCCAGGCGCTGCATGCAGTATTCTAAACATCATAGCGTTCCTCCTGTTGTTTTGCAGGAAGCGTATTTATTTGCTTTCTTAAAGGAAAAACTGGAAATACTTGTTCCACTGTGTTGTTAACAGGAGACAGTTTTGCACAGTATTTCTTATGTTTCCAAATGCATACTTAGCACTGTTATGACTCTTTCTCCTCCAGCTCACAGGAAGTAAAAGAGCACAGCTTTTTCAAAGGTGTTGACTGGCAGCATGTCTACTTACAAAAGGTACTCCCTCTGTCTGGGACTCAACTTTGGGTACTGCCGCCCTTACACGCTCATCTCTGTCAGTTTCTGTCTCTGTCTCTCTATGCACTGCTGGCTTCCTGGCTCTGTCTCCCCAGCATCCCCACCACCTACCTCCCCCAGCATCCTGTGTCTGCAGTGCCCTGGTACCCAAGAGTTACCATGCAGCCAGTTCCCTTTGGGGCACTCTCACTCTTCATTTCCCTAATATAAACATTTTGAAAATATCTCCTATATCAACTTATACAGAGTAAAATGGAGCTATTATCTAGTTAATTCAAATGCACATATAATTGAGCCTTTTTTAGTTTTTGCTCTTCTTCTTGAATTCTTATCTCAACGTGACTGGATTTTTACATAGATATCTATAAAATGTACGTGAAACTTCTGCCATAAATGTATGTATATTTTCTAGCCCAATACTACATAAGAATGAGCATGATTTTATATCAGGATAATTTCCTTTCCTTATTTTAAGCTTCATTATATTTGCGTTGATACAGGAAACACCCCAAATTCAATTTTTAGAAAAATGTTGATTATCAGCTTTAGATTTGCTTTGCATGAACTCAAGCTGCCGAGAAATGATGATTTTCTCTAGTAAAGAAAGACTAATGTGTTAGTCCTGCTGAATTAGAGTTCGACCTCTGGGTCAGTTAACATGTACCTCGGCGTTCGCAGGTGTGCCCTGCTCCCTCTAGGCCCCGTTGTCCCTTGTGGTTCTAGCAACCTGAAGGTGGTGTTGCGTCTTCTCAGAGAATGTGCTTTCTTAAGCTGAGGTGGATGGATATGCAGTCCTGAGATTTTGTTATATTTGAAAATTATTTAAGGCTTTGGACATGAATCCTGTTTTTCTTTAATTTGTCTAAAATCTAGGGCCTTCCTTTGGGGCTATTCAGTGCAGAGGCTTTTCTACACAATATGAAATGTGATTTGTTACAAGCTTGAATGACATGCTGTGCAGTGTGGCATGCGGACATCTCGCACTCTGCTGTCTTTGTGGAATGTTAGGTTGGGACGGGACCGTACGATCATCTGATAACTGTACCATGCTTATTTGGATCTTCCAGTACCCACCGCCCTTGATTCCTCCCCGGGGAGAAGTCAATGCTGCTGATGCCTTTGATATTGGCTCATTTGATGAAGAGGATACCAAAGGGATTAAGGTACACATGCAACCACTTATTTCTTTATTTTTATTTTTGGATGGGGGGATTTCTGTTGGAAAGCAAACTTAGTGGTTGTTTTAATATTGGGCTGTTGTAGTATTTTGCCTACAAATGAGTATCAACATATTTGAAGAATGTAAGTTAAGGACCTAAATTAAAGGCTTTGAAGGCTTTCTTCAGACTAATAGTTTTATTTCTGAGGAACTGCAAGGTAAAATGTTTATTGATTTGGAATATTTGTGATTGAAATAAAACTTGAATTGTACCTGAAGCAGGAAAAACAGCTGTGTGATATCAAACATACTTCCCTAGTGCAAAACAGCCAACTGTCTCAGTTCTTCTAAGTTTTTAGATCTACCCACATTAGGATGAAAGAGCAAACAGCATGAATCATTTTGCATTTGTCAGTCAAAGGTGAAATAATCACTGTTTTTTTTAAATACAATCCTCTGCCTTCTTTGAACTTTCGTTCATATCGTTATTCCCCCAAGTAGACAAGACATAATTAGAGGTGGTGAGTCATGAGAGAAGATCATCCTGTTTAAGATGCTGGGTCAAAACATATCACTACATCAAGCTCTCACCTACCCCCATGCTGGCAGCTTGCCCCAGGCTCTCCCCACTGCCCCCGGGCCTCCCCTGTTTCTTCTTAGCTGCCCCCATTTACACCCTTCTGACACTAACCCTCCTTGCCTTCCCCACCAAGTAGCTTCCTTCTCCAGAAGGCTGCAGCACTATTAAAACACATGACTGTGAGGTGTAAATAAAAGAGTGACAAGTAAAATGCAAGGGCCTAGCAGGAGCTATAACCAGAGACACATAGGACTTGGACCCACTAGGCTGTGGGACAGAAAAGGCAGTAAATGGCTGGAGGAAGATGGGAGGATTGTGGGGAAGGAGAGCAGCTATCGGAAGCAGCATGTACAGGCTAAGTGCACCTGGGGAACCCAGTGGCAGCTGGTCAGAGCTAGGGGCCCCAGGAGATGAGGGGCTGGGCCGTGATGATGATTAGGGTGTTCACGGGACCAGCTTCTCAGGTGTTGGAGGTGAGGCAAAGACAAAGTGCAGAGGACCCAGGTCACAGGGCTGTGAGGATTGCTGACCAACTGAGAGACATCCCTCTGTGGTCTGGAGCAGTGGCTGGGGTCAGCATTGAGACCGATGCCTAGACCTGTACACCACCAGGTGTCGTCTGTAGCCGGAACCGTTGATACCTGTCAGGTATATGAGTATACAGCAGTGTTTTGGGGAACAATCCACTTACAAAGGAATTTTTAAAATTTACTGCTGTCACAGTAGAATTTTTTCACCTGCCGTATACCACTATCTATCCATCAGAGTACTAAAAATAAAATACTATTATGTGGGCACCCATGAACATGTTTTGATGTTAAAAAGAGATTATCATACTTAAAAATGTTGTAAACCAAGATCTAGGCTTTGGAGTCAGACAGACTGGGCTGGGATCTGCCTCTTAGCTGAGTGAATGTGGGCCATTCTGTAACCTCTCGAGTCTTGGCTTTCTCACCTGTAAAGTGGGGGGTTTCATTGCCAGGCGTTCTCTGAGGATAAATGAGGTGGCCTGCTGAAGGCTACAGGCATATAGTCAATGCTTGACAAACTAGTAGCTTCTACTATTATGTTTTGGTTCTTCCTGAGCGAGAGCTGAGAAGGAGCACACTTAGAACAAGAAGTCCTGTCTGGTAGGGAGTCAGCTGTAAGCAAGAAGCCCAGGTCCTGCCCCCGTGAGAGCTGAGTCCAGCAGGGAGGGCAGGGGACTGCATTTTAAGAAACTATCTTTTAAAAACAGCCCAAATAATACATTTTCTTTAAAAGGGTGGGAGAAAACTCACCTCATGTAAACATAAGTTTTTTTTTTTTTTTTAATTCCTTTTCAGCAAGGTGGGCTCAGTCATAAAGATGAAGTCTTCCTGAAATTGTAGGCGGTAGAACAGTGTCTATTAAACCGAGTTGGCCATTTCAGAATAACTACCTGGGCAAGGAGCGTGCTTTGGCTCTTTGCCGGACCGTTCAGAACCTGTCCCTGTGTGCCTGATCTCAGCTGCTCATCGGACCTTGAGGTTTTCAGCACCCCATCACTCACACACACTCACACACGCACCTCCAGTCCCATTCAGAGCAACCGAAGGGCTCCGTTATGGGCTTAGATTGAATGCCTGAAGAAAACAGAAAGAGGAAAAGCTCTACAGGTCAAAGTGACCTCAGAATCAGCAGATTATTATAACAGATCAATGAGACTGGATGGAGTGGGCCCCATGTTGGGGTGTGGGATGCAGCTGCTTCTGGTGCTCTGTTGATTTGCTAAGGGAGTGTGTGCAAGTGCCTTAGCCTCCTTGGTCTTCCTTGTCCTTGTCAGTGTTTTGCCTGTTACGATACCTACCCCTGCTTATCTTTCAAGGAGTAAGCAAATTAAGTCTCTAAGGAGGTCTGTGCTTCTAAGACAAGCATGTTTTTAATCGGTAGACTTGCTAGTATTTCTGCCATAAAAATGTAGCTCACATGCAGAAAACCATTTTCTTTGTTCATATTCAAAGTGCAGCCTTACCTAGAGGGGAGAAAGAAGAATTTTGAGTAATCGCTTGGAAGAAAAATGCTACCATTAAGTGTAATTTTTGTTACAGCAGCTCTTAAAGTCTCCATTGCCTAAACTGTCCATGTGTCTGGAGAGTTCTTACACATGTCATTATGATGTCAAACTGTAAATAGTTGGAAGGTTCATGGAATTAATAGGAAGCTCAGCCTCATTTACCATTTGTTTTTCTAACTTTTCAGATTAATTGAGGGTAGGTTCAAAAGCCCTTTTGGCTTCTCTCTTATAACAGTTTTTGAAACTATAGAAACAGTTTTCCTACCTATGTAAACGAAATATCCTTACCATAATTGAAATTTTACTTTGTTGTCTGAATCTCCTAGTACTTCGGGTAAAACCCTGTATATGTGAGTTTTCAATGGCAAACATGTCATGAAGATAGTATAGAAGATAGGGCTGGACGTAGCTGATCCAGGACTGAAAGTGAAGTGCTCCCCAGTTCTGTTTGTGGATGCTGATTACTTGAGTTGTCATTAGCAGAGATTTATGACAACTAATAACCTGCCTCGAAATGATTACTGCTGCCATCTAGTTATTTTCCTATATAGAGTTATGATCGAGTCACCATGCATGTGGCGCCGTGGACTCTTACCTTTGTAAGTATGTTAAATCATAAACATCTTGATTTCTTAAAATAATCAGCTGCTTGATTGCGACCAAGAACTCTACAAGAACTTCCCTTTGGTCATCTCTGAACGCTGGCAGCAAGAAGTAACGGAAACAGTTTATGAAGCAGTAAATGCAGACACGGATAAAATTGAGGCCAGGAAGAGAGCTAAAAATAAGCAACTTGGCCACGAAGAAGGTAAAATAGCTCACGTGTCTCAATACATTTCTAATGCAGTAAATTTTCAAAATTTCTTGTAAAGCTGAAAAAGTATTTGGGTCTTATGGTATTTTCCAGTCGAGAAGAAATCAATGCCATAAATCGTTTCAGTTTGCTCTGGCTTGGAAGAGCTCAGTCTAATATTTCAAAGTCTTCAGTCAGCACACAAATAAGTCTATGGAGACAGGTGGCCGGGTTTCTTTAGTATGCCCTTTTATCTTGGAGTACTTGGGGACTAGTTTGGAGGTTTTTTCCTTGCAGATTGAGTATGACAGTGTCAAGAGTGGGGCTGGTGTCATTGGTGTGTGCCTGTGCAGTCATCTGGGCACCTGACTCAGTTTAGTCCTCTGTTGTCATCACCTTGAGACTCTTAGTCATTTTTAAACAAGAGGCCTGCATTTTCGTTTTGCACTGGGGCCCGAGAAGTATGTAGCCAGTCCTGGCAAGGAACTTAGCATGACACGTCACTTGTCAAGAGAGGTAAATGGGCTGGGCGCAGTGGCTCAAGCCTGTAATCCCAGCACTTTGGGAGGCCGAGACGGGCGGATCATGAGGTCAGGAGATCGAGACCATCCTGGCTAACACAGTGAAACCCCGTCTCTACTAAAAAATACAAAAAACTAGCCGGGCGAGGTGGCGGGCGCGTGTTGTCCCAGCTACTTGGGAGGCTGAGGCAGGAGAATGGTGTAAACCCGGGAGGCGGAGCTTGCAGTGAGCTGAGATCCGGCCACTGCACTCCAGCCTGGGCGATAGAGCAAGACTCCGTCTCAAAAAAAAAAAAAAAAAAAAGAAGAGAGAGAGGTAAATGTCTCCCATTCAGGTACTAACCAGACCCAACCCGGCTTAGCTTCCAAGATCAGACAAGATCGGGCATGTTAAGGGTGGTATGGCGGTAGACAAGAGTTAAATGTATGAAGACATTTATATTACAAACAGCATTTTAAAAATTGCCAAATCAGGCCAGGCGCAGTGGCTCACGTCTGTAATCCCAGCGCTTCAGGAGGCTGAGGCAGGAGGATACTTGAGTCCAGAAATCCAAGACCAGCCTGGGCAACATGGTGAAACCCCATCTCTACAAAAAACAAGAATTAGCCAGACGTGGTGGTGTGCACCTGTAGTCCCAGGGACTGGGGGGCCGAGACAGGAGGATCACTTGAGCCCAGGAGGTTGTCTGCAGTGAGCTGAGATTGTGCTACTGCACCCTAACCTGAGTGACACAGCAAGAAGCTGTCTCCAAAAAAAAAAAAATTGCCAAACTGTATTTTTATGTAAATAATTCAGTGCCCTACTAAACATAACATCAAGTAAGAAACATAAGTTTTAAATAAATCAATTATTCTCGATTCACTGAATATGGTTACTCTTGATTTTTCTAAGATTTCTTGAATTTTGGATAATTTATTGTAGTTGATGATTATGTTAAGATGTAATTTCATTTCCCTCTGAGCAAAGACCCTTGCAAGGTTAACCTTATGTAACAAGAATGACCAGAAACTCTTTCACTCTATTAATAGGTTACTTTGGTGGCAGCATCTTAGTATAGGATTCCTTGGTCTTATCTGACAATTTCCCTGTATCATTTAAAGTGTCTTCGATTCTGGATGACTTACTCTGTATATAAACGTTACCAGAATACACCAAGGGAATCCTGCATTCTTTGAACTGCGCTTACCTCAATTCTGCAGGGACACACAGCCTTTATTTGTAAGCTCTTCTTTTTTTTTTTTTGTTTGAGACAGAGTCTTGCACTGTCACCCAGGTTGAAGTGCAGTGGCACGATCTTGGCTCACTGCAACCTCCGTCTCCCAGGTTCAAGTAATTCTCCTACCTCAGCCTCCCGAGTAACTGGGATTACAGGTGCCCACCACCATGCCTGGCTAATTTTTTGTATTTTTAGTAGAGATGGGATTTCACTATGTTGGCCAGGCTGGTCTTGAACTCCTGACCTTGTGATCCACCCGCCTCGGCCTCCCAAAGTGCTGGGATTACAGGTGTGAGCCACCACGTCCAGGCTTAAGCTCTTCTTTAGAGAACAAGTCCATTGTGATCACACTGGGCTGTGTTTACCACAGCAGATTTTACACAGGAAATTGAATCAATGTGGACTTGCTCGGGGGGGGGGGGGGGGGGGGGTGTCATGATGTCACTAGAATCCTGATTAATTGGATCCAGAAATATATATATCTTCATAAGCATGTTCAAGTGTATCATTCTAGTTAGAGCTGTAATTAGACAGAAAGTTTAGCAAATCGAGGAATTTATCTTCCTATGTTAGTAAGTAATTCGTGCATAAGTAGGTCTCGGCTGACAATCTCAGAGGTCACCTTTATACAAACATATAGTCTAGGCTTAGATTCCTGAAAAAAAAAAAAAACTTATAATACAGTTGGTCCTCCACGTCTCAGGTTCTGCATCTGTGGATTCGACCAGTCATGATCAAAAATATCTGGAGAAAAACAACAAGAATAACAATGCAACAATAACAAAGAATACAAATAAAAGCTATACAGCAGGGGTTCCCAACCCCCGAGGAGGGGGAGGCCGTTAGGAACTGGGCCACACAGCAGGAGGCACCACCTGAGCTCCACCTCCTGTCAGATCAGCAGTGGCCTGAGATTCTCAGAGGAGTGCAAACCCTACTGTGAACTGCGCATGTGAGGGATCTAGGTTATGTGCTCCTTATGAGAATCGAATGTTTGATCTGAAGTAGAACAGTTTCAACCCAAAACCATTCCTCCACCCCCATCTGTGGAAAAATTATCTTCCACGAAACTGGTCCCTGGTGCCAAAAAGGTTCTGGACCACTGCTACATAGTGTAACAACTATTTATGTAGCATTTACACTGTATTAGGTATTATAGGTAAACTAGAGGTGATTTAAAGTTTGTGGGAGGATATATGTAGGTTCTATACAAACACCATGCCATTTGATATTGATGACTTGAACATCTACTGATTTCGGTATCTGCTAGGGTCCTGGAACCTATCCCTTGTGGATGCCAAGGGATGACTGTGCTCGTATTTTAAATAGATTTTGGAAATGCAAGCACTTCTCAGTGAAAACGACAACTCCATCCTTCCCCATCACCACTGACCCTCCCTGGCCCTCCCTCTCCTTTGTTCTTTTCCTGCTTGTCTCCAGATGACACGACATGGGTTTTACTTGTTTACTGATGGTCTGAAACTCTCACTAGATTGTAAACTCTCTGAAGCAGGGGTTTTTGTCTCTTTTGTTCTCTGCTGAACCCAGAATATCTGGAACACGCCCAGCACCTGGGCATTCATGTGATACTTGTCAAAGAAATGAGTGTGTGAGTGAATGATTTTAGCACAATCACCAAAGCCTTTAATATAGACTTTAAAATTAACCTTTTTTTTTTTTAAAGACACAGTATTTCACGATAAAGATGTAATCAGGACTCAACAATGTGTGTGAATTATCTGTATACATAACCACATATTTGAGGAATAAACCTAACATTAAGCTGAGGAATGAACCATTTTTGATCCTTATGTTACCTTAAATTACTTGGACAAGAAAATTCCCACTATTATTATTTTTAAGATAAAAGAGAGATTAAAGGGGGAATCCCAACCCCACATAAAGGAGAAGGTACTCTGGGGATAACTTGACTTTAAATACTCTCTATTCTCCAGTTCTCCTTATACATAATGAAAAGAGTTTGGAAACTTAACTTTTGCCCTCCCAGAGCGATAAATGAACATCATGGGTTTATCAGAATATTGAGAAGAAGCCATTTACTATGTGAGCAGAGAGAGCTGCAGAACCCTCTGATCTTTAGATCCCCAGTGCACATGCATTTAAAACTAAAATCATGACTTCTGTAATGTGTTCTGTTTATAGAAACCTGCTTTTTCCAAAAAGTATGTCTGTTCTTTTTTCAGAGAATAATGCTGCTAAGACATTTTGTTTCAGAGCCTATTTAACTCCTAGTGATTTTGTATTCCTCAGATTACGCTCTGGGGAAGGACTGTATTATGCACGGGTACATGCTGAAACTGGGAAACCCATTTCTGACTCAGTGGCAGCGTCGCTATTTTTACCTCTTTCCAAATAGACTTGAATGGAGAGGAGAGGGAGAGTCCCGGGTAAGTCTAAGGCAGTCTCACCAAGCATATTTCCCAGTACGTACAATGGCATATGGTTATTTCATGTTGCTGACATGTTTTATACAATATCCTCTGAAACTCTGTGTGTCTATTTTACTGGTATCCACGAGATTGAATGTGCAAACTTTAACTTGTTTTTAAACTTCCATGTCAAGGAAGAACTTGGTAATACCTGAAAATAGAACATGCTATTTAGTGCGGTCAGAAGCACCTCGTCATCAGATGGATTTGAAGAAGGCTGGAGAGCAGTTAGGCAGATCTAAAAAGAAAAGACAAGCCGGACTTTGAAGGCGGACAGAGGTGTTCAGCTCCACCGCTGAATGTCTCTGGGACTTTGAACACATCACACTGACTCTCTCAGCCTCCGTTTTCTCATCTGTGACATGAGGGAAATAGAAATCATAACAACTGCAGTCAGCCCTCCATATCCACAGATCCCCATCCTGGGATTCAAACAACCAAGGAGAGAAAATATTCGGGGAAAAAATAGTAACAACACAACAATAAAAAGTAATACAGGAAAAGAAAAACACAGTCTAACAACTGTTTACATAGCATTTATGTTAGAGGTGATTTAAAGTATACAGGAGGATGTGTGAAGGTTATATGCAAATACAATACCATTTTATATCAGCACCTTGGGCATCCATGGATTTCGGTATTCTCGGGGGTTCCTGGAACCAGTCCCCTGTGGATACCAAGGGATGACTGTACTGTAATTTTTGCATGTTTATCTGAGGTCAAGTGCTGTTAAAAAAAAAAAAAAAAAAAAAAAAACCAGGAACAACAACAACTCTATGTGTTTAGGAACATTTGAGGGTCCGACTCTCATTTTATAAAGAGGAAAGCGGGCTTAGAGGGGGAAAGTCTGCTACCCAGAAACACAACTGGACAGTTAGGAGGTAGAGGGGTGACTCAGACCCAGTTGTCCCGTGCCTTCAGTCTCTCCATCGTATGGCCTCTCCTAGTTGGGTCAAATATAATGTCCCAGGCTACGACAGTTGACACAGAGGTGAGGTCACCAAAAGATACTTCGCATGTGTCTCCACCTTGTTGAGAATTTGTAGATGGATCATACAACAGACAGCAAGATGTAGCTGCCCTCTAAGATCCTTTCGAGAGCTAATGTTTGTGAACAAGATAAAAAGAAGTTTCCGATCCACACTGTACCTTTCAGCAAATCAGGCAGCATTTATTAAGTGCCTACTGTATGCAGAGCCCAGGGCTTGTCACCAAGGAAGGAGCCAACCCTGGTGGAAGGCTTCTTTTCTTGGAGGGGGAGGGGGCTGGTGAGTCATCAGAAGCCGGACAATGGTCCCAAACACGGAAAACATTGCTGATGTGTTGGATGTGTTGGAATACCACCCATCTGTTCTGCAGGGATCAGAAGTGTGGAAAACAGGGCACCTAAATCTCATGGATTTGACTTTGGACTGTATTTTTAGTTTACTGTTGGCAAAGTTTTCATTCAATTATGCATGATTACAATTGCATATCACTCCATTTCTTTGAAAAGAATCAAGGTCTTCCCACCATCACTCCTGCCATCAAAGTGATCTTTGAAAAATTAGAATCTAGGATCTAAGTTCCAATTAATAAGATTCTTTTGGGGACCCTGAATTGTAACTCCGGGCTGGGAAGCATCAACGTAGCTCCCCAAAGCTCAGTGTATTTCCAGGTAATGAGCAGACCTGGGCAGATTATGCATTTATTATCTACCCACTGGCATGTTAAAAGGAAATCACCCCAGTTTTCAGGATGTTTGAGAATTAAAAAAAAAAAACAAACTTACCCTTGTTTAACATTGGATGCACTAAATGAGCTTGGTTTTAAAAGATTCAACATTTAGTGTTCTATTTGAGAAGCTGCATCATATGCATGAGCAGATTTGTAAGTCTAAGTAAGGAAAAAGCAAACCTGAGTGTTTATCACGGTGTCATTTCTCATTCAGGATTCCTGAAGTGTTTATTAAAAATAAAAACAAAAAACCATAAAATGGTAAGGAACTCATGACACTATAGCATTCACCTTAAGCAATAATGCTATAGACTTTTTTTTTTTTTTTTTTTTTTTTTTTGAGATGGAGTCTCACTCTGTCACCCAGGCTGGAGTGCAGTGGCTTGATCTCAGCTCACTGCAACCTCCACCTCCTGGATTCAAGCGATTCTCCTGCCTCAGCCTCCCGAGTAGCTGGGATTACGGGTGCTCACCAACACGCCTGGGTAATTTTTGTATTTTTTTTTTTTTTTTTTTTTTTTTTTTTGAGACGGAGTCTCGCTCTGTAGCCCAGGCTGGAGTGCAGTGGCGCGATCTCAGCTCACTGCAAGCTCCGCCTCCCAGGTTCACGCCATTCTCCTGCCTCAGCCTCCCGAGTAGCTGGGACTACAGGCGCCCGCCATCTCGCCCGGCTAGATTTTTGTATTTTTTAGTAGAGACGGGGTTTCACCGTGTAGACCAGGATGGTCTCGATCTCCTGACCTCGTGATCCACCCGTCTCGGCCTCCCAAAGTGCTGGGATTACAGGCTTGAGCCACCGCGCCCAGCCAATTTTTGTATTTTTAGTAGAGATGGGGTTTCACCATCTTGGCGAGGCTGGTCTTGAACTCCTGACCTTGTGATCCACCCACCTCGGCCTCCCAAAGTGCTGGGATTACGGGCATGAGCCACCGCGCATGGCCTATAGACCTTTTAATCTTTTAATGAAACCACCTCTATTTATGACATCATTGGGATACTATCAAAATATTGTTAGCTTTACAAGCTGACATCAGTAAACATTTACTGAGTTGCTGCCTTAAACCTGAACCACACACCTTTGACTCACATAAATCATATGTGGCTCTATTGCTTCCTCACAATGTTATTGATAGAATTTATATGAGCGTGCCGTACAACAAGTACGCCTGCAGTTCATCAGCATTCAAAATCAATTCTGTGTTGAGGGAACAGCTTTGCCATTTTTCCATAGCAAAACGTTGCTTTCTCTGCAGTTTTCCTTGAAACATTATAATTTGAACTTTGGTGTGTGTTCCTTTACAGCCATTTTCCCTTTACTTCTAGAATATCATCAAAGAAAGAAAACTGAATGCATTTTCTTTTTTAACTTGTTCTAACTTGGTAGTTTTTGGTATTACTACTTTAGAAATCACAAAATAATTTGAATTTTGAATTTCTGTTTTTACGGTTAGCAAAATTTACTGACAATGGAACAGATTCTCTCTGTGGAAGAAACTCAAATTAAAGACAAAAAATGCATTTTGTTCAGAATAAAAGGAGGGAAGCAATTTGTCTTGCAATGTGAGGTGAGTTTTTATTTATTTTTTCTCAGGTGAATGTTAGAATAATGAAATGTTCAGCAAAGTTGGCTGCCTGGCTGTAAAAGATTTTCTTACGCCATGTTTGATCACTTACAGACTTAGTAAGAAAGCCCCAAGGTACAAGGTTTTCAGCAAATTAATCGTTATTTTTTAAAAAGGCAAACATTATTAGAAAATGGAAGGAGGATGTACATAAAATAATGTCATTACCCTGTCAGGAAAATCTGCTCAGTATTTAATGGGGCCTAGAATTTGATTTGTTCTGTAGCTTTGAAGATTTTTCAACATGTTCGATGTTAAGGTTTATATATTTAGATAAATATAAGACAGCAAGCTGAAATGCCATCTTCTCTAAAGGAAAATGCCATCTTTTCCTCAAAGTTACGTTGTAACACAAATTTCATTCCTGGACACTTTGCGACTGGTGTACTAGTGTGTGCCTGTTTTAAGAGAGCATATTTAGAGAAATAAACACGTATTAGATGCAAAAAGTCATTTTTACTAACATCATTACATACATGAATATATATTTTAAAATTTTTTTGTCAAAACTCCTTCCCCTATATTATTACAGATTTCAGTTGTTTTAGAAATCAAAGATAATCTCTAAAAAATTAAAGGCAGTGCTTCTCAGAGTGGGATTGTACTGGAATCATCTGAAGGGTTTTAATGTGGCCTTTCCCTGCTCTTTTCAAGAGATTCTGGAGAAGGTGGCAGCGCGGCCCATCAGCTAGTAATGCCACTGGGGGTGGACACTTAGGGTGTGCTTCCTTCAGAGGTTCCAGGGAGGCTGGTAATCAATAGAGGCACCCACCGCTGTTGGCAAAGTGGGTGAGCCCGTCACAACGTCTGCCTTTGTGTTCCCCCTTAGAGTGATCCAGAGTTTGTGCAGTGGAAGAAGGAGTTGAACGAAACCTTCAAGGAAGCCCAGCGTCTCTTACGTCGAGCCCCGAAGTTCCTCAATAAACCTCGGTCCGGCACTGTGGAGCTCCCAAAACCATCCCTCTGTCACAGAAATAGCAACGGCCTCTAGCACCCAGGAACAGGGAGGGTCCTTGCAGAGGACACACCAGGGTCTCAGCCTTTTAGGGTGAACGAGGATGAGGCATCTGATCTATTCGCTACCGGGACTCCTCCAGGCTCCCGAGAGGAGTCGGGACCCTTCGGCTCAGGGTCAGCTTAGCTCCCTGCCTTGTCACATTTGTCCACATTCAAAACTACTGAAGAAATAAAAGTTCTTTTTCTTTGCTACACACTTTGGTACCTATGAACCTAGAACTTGAAGTGACTCCCACTTATCACGTAAATTTTTATGTCTGATATCAAACACATCGTAGACTTTCCAGGATGGAATTTAAAGATGTTCAGTGTTGGGTAGCAGATTGCCCTAAGCATTGCCGCGTTTTATCTCTAGTCACTGCTGATTGTCTATGTCTTTGCTCTATACTGCTGGGGGATGGGAGAGCCACAGTGTGTTTCCTTTGCACACTTCACAACTGACTTCTTGTCCTGGGGTTAAAAGTTGAAGATATTTCTGCACTCGGGCCCTCCTCTGGGAGCCGCACCCACGTGACTGCCCTGCCTCTCACCAGTCTGTTCCAGGGCCCCCTCGGCCAGGTGGGAATGATGGACACGTACTCTCCAAGTGTATGGATTAACTAGTCATTGAAGGCATTCATCCGTCCATCACTGGAAAGATTTACAATGATGCTGAAGGACAGGCAGTGGAGTTTTAGGTTTCAGGGGCAAGAGCAGTTTTCAGAAATCTTTGAGTCCAGTGTGCACGAGTCGACAAGCAGTACCTGGCGTGCAGAAGCACTCGTGGGTGAGTCCATCTCGGGTCTCGACAATTAGCAGTTGTGTGACAGTCATTCTGGTTCCTTCTGCCTGACCCTGGGAGACATATCAGAAATGGATGTACAAAAGCAGGTCTATTTTACGTTGTAGTATAATTTAAGATGAATTGTATTGAAAAAATGCTGAAGAATGAATGTGTCAAAATGGGTTAACTGTGTATATTGACGTTCATGTCGTCATCCATGTGTCATGAATGAATGATACTTTGCACTGGACTGTACGACCTTGAGGACCTTAGGGCATGAAGCCTTTTTCCTGGTCCCTGCAGCATCTGCCCCATGAAGTTTGTTTTCTCCCACTGCCTCCAGGCCCCATTGATACCCCCAAATAGATGCTGGGTTATGAGAACCAGCGAAGTCCCCCATGTCATCAGTCTTCAAAAAAATAATTTTACAAGTCCACGTATTTGTCCCATTCTTGGAGTAGTTTTAGTGTATGTCTTTACTAACAGTATAAACCACTTGACATCATGATTGTCTGCATCCTGTCCTTGATATTTTTAACGGTTCCAAATCTTTGTTTTTATATTTGTGTGCTGTGTTCATGGGCAAAGTAAGTACTTTTTAATGCAGTTATTTTGAGAGTTTGAAAGATAAATTACCAAAAGAGTCCATTATTTCATAAGAGTTACTTTGCAAAAAAAATGTGGGGGTTTGTCGTCTATCTTAACTACTAGTTGGGGTTTAAATTAACGTACATTTTCTACTATCTGTTATTTCCAGTGTGGGAGGAGGGACGTTCTACTTATATGCATTCTCCTTATTTAAAAAGGAAGAATAGTATTCAAATTCTATTTAAACACACACACATAGACACACACACACACACACACACACACACACACACACACACACACACACCCTAGAAGCAGAAAAGCCTTTGTTCTTAAAGAGTGAATGCCTTCCCAGCCCTGGCTAAGTATAGCTGTGACTGATGCCGTTCCTGTCTGTATCCCAAGCTCATAGGTTCTCAGCATGTGCAGTTGAGGATGCGCTGGGCCTCATGCCTGTTCTCCAGGATAAAGGGCCTGCTGTTGACTCCACCAGGGCCTGGGCTTAGCTTCTAATGTCTCGTACCTAGGGCATGAGCTACACAAATGTGTTCAGAAAGATTATTCAACTTTCCCACACTTGTTCTAAAATTGAGCTGATCCGCATCTCTTTCAAAAACTAGAATTTCTGCTCTAAGAATAGAACATAAGGCTCCTCTCCCTTTTAGAAAAGATATATGAATTGGAAAATACCCTGAAAGTCCTTTTGCTTCAAACAAAAGTGTAAACTTTTACACTTCCCCAACTCACATTTGATTTGCAATGATATGGTTGAGAAGTACATCTAGATGTCATTTTATTTAAAGTCCTTTGTAAGACTAGGTTGAGCTGCTTCTGAGGGCAGCCACCCGTTGTGTTGGGGTCTGCTTTGAATGTCTTCTGCCAGAATGTTGTGATGGAGGTGTTTCTGCCACCAGACACAGGATACCGCTGTGCCTGCACTGGGTTGCCTGCGTGGCCAGAGGAAAAGTCAGTTGGATTAAACATCTTGGTATACTTGGCTGATATTTTGTTAAATTTTTTAATTTTGGGGGATAGGGCCTTGCTCTGTCACCCAGGCTGGAGAACAGTGGGATGATCATGGCTCACTGCAGCCTTGAATTCCTCGGTTCAAGCAATCCTCCCACCTCAGCCTCCTGAGTAGCTAGGACTACAGGTGCATGACACCTTTCCTGGCTAATTCATTTTTTGGGTAGAGACAGGGGTCTTGAACTCTTAGGCTCAAGTGATCCTCCTTCCTTGGCCTCCCAAAATGCTGGAGTTAGAGATGTGAGCCACCATGCCCAGCCGTAGTACTTGGATGTTTTAGAAGGTTTTCCAAGTGTTACGTAAGTCCTAGATGTTCACCCTTCTTACACTCCAACTATTAAAAAGGTCAAAATTCAGCCTACGTTTTTTCATTATTTTAGATTTCTGTGGTTGGGATATTTTAACATTGATGAGAAAAATAATTGAGTTTGATATTTTTACAAAATCATGCTGTAATAAGTCTTGATTTCATGATTCAAAATAATCAACAAAGCCTAAAAATAATAGATTACCTTAAGCTGCTATGTAAGATACGTATGGAATAAATTAAAAACTTTTGTGAGTCCAGGTTTATTATTTTTTACCTAAAACACTCTCTTTGGTACATTCATGCCCTCATGTCATGGGGGCTCATTGGTTTTCCTTCTTTGTCATATTTAAGTGATTTTTCAACAAAACTTCTAGAAGTCAGCCTATTATGTCAGCGTTCACGCAAAGTGCTCATGCCTCTGACGGGTCCATTCACTGACGTGACAATTTCAAATCCTATGTTCACAAAGAAGGGGCCAGCCGGGCGCCACGGTGGCTCACGCCTGGAATCCCAGCACTTTGGGCGGCCTAGGGGGGCGGTTCATGAGATCAGATCGAGACCATCCTGACTAACATGGTGAAACCCCGTCTCTACTGAAAATGCAAAAAAAATTAGCCAGGCATGGTGGCGGGCGCCTGTAATCCCAGCTATTTGGGAGGCTGAGGCAGGAGAATGGTGTAAACCCGGGAGGCGGAGTTTGCAGTGAGCCGAGATCGCACCATGGCACTCCAGCCTGGGCGGCAGAGCGAGACTCCGTCTCAACAAAAAGAAAAAAAAAAAAAGAAGAGACTAAATATCCAGTGAGATGCACCGAGGAAAGGAAGCATTTTGCTCAAGACAGCAGCAGCAACCAACAACGGTCTGTTTGTTGCAAACAAGATGTAGCTTGATTTCTGGTCTGACATATGCCATCTGTGGATATTAGAAACAACTGTTTGAAGGCCACATTGGCCATCTACAAAGTAATGTTTACCAATTAACAGGGATTTAACTAGATTAAAAAGATCAAAGTGTGGTTTTGCTCTGCTTTTTAAAATTTCACTCGGAATTTGTAGCTGGGCCAATTCAACACATTTTACTTTTCAGTGGAATTGATTTTTCTAATGTTTCAGAATTTTAACATATCAAGAAGAAAACAATGCTCTCAAAGTCTGGCCTTTTTCGCGTGATGTAAACCTATAGAAATGCTTTGAAATGTGCTGGGGTAAGATAAGAGTTATCTTGTATGATTTAATCGTATGCAGTGTTGTCTCAGTTATGTTCAGGGAAATGTTTCTGTGTCATTCAGAAATGCTTGATGAATTCACACCTCCCACCCTGAGTGAGGGGTTGACTTGTTGGGAAATGATTTGGGCTTCACTGGGATCTGTGACAGGTGGGGGCTGGGCTGGGTGTCACAAAGAGAATATGGGGCGAAGGAAGAAAGAAGTTGCTGGTAAAAATCATTACACCATAAAGCACCAAGGAAATAATTGAGTTAAGATAGGTGAAGTTCCCGCCCCCCCCTCCGACCCTGTAACAGGAGATTTTTCCTTATGAGAATTATTCTAAGACTTGGTCACTTTGTTTTTGAATGTGGAGCTGCTGAACTCATTCAGAAGCTATTTGCTGTCTGTCAGGACCTTCTGAAGAAGTTCTTTTGCCTCTGCCTACCCTCTGGCACCCTCCCATGAAGGCACAGGTGACCTAGAGCTAAAGCATTACCGGGCCATCTCCAAAACACCCTGAGTGTGTGTGTGCACTTTGCAGCCCCCGAGGTAGAGAGGCAGTTTCTGGATCACTGTGAATTCATTGCCCCATTGGTCAGTTGGGGACACTGTTACAAATCCATTGTAGTCCTGGTAAAACTGTCGGAATAACAGGCCTCTTCTCTTCTGCCCTGCTCACTTCTACGGTGAGTTACCAGCCTGGGCAACACAGCAAGACCCCATCTCTACAAAAAAATTTTTTAAAGTAATTAACAGTTTAAATTTTTTCCTAAAGATTTAACGTGATTTTTCCCTCCTATGTAAAGTTTACTGGAGAGACTTGAATTAATTATTTAAATTCATGTTAATATGATTTTTTAAAAATCCAGGTCACATTTTAACAGTTTATTATAAAACAAATGAAATTTGAACTCTAAAATGGTACTCCTTGGCTTCCTAAAGTCATAATGAACTTTATATTTTCTTTGTCCTTAAGGACTAAGATAGTTGTTTTATTTTAGCAGAATAACAGAGATTACCACTCCTGCAGGCCCCCACCGCTGGCCCAAAGGGGTCTTTCTGACCTAGCTGTGTTAGCATCGATTGAGAAATGCAGGGTCCTAAATTTTAAATTACCTTTCTTAAAAACACAAAGAAACTATAGAAAATGGGTTAAGAGTATATGCCTTTCATCAAACACATATAGAGAAAAAATATCCTTCATTTTAGAGTTAAATAACTCAGCTTTGTATAGCAGAGTTAGCTCTCCAGTATCTAACAATCTCAAAATCATCTCTGAAAACTGGTAACTATGCTTCCATTTTTAATTTTGTCCTAAATATCAGATGTCTTTGATGTAAGGGTAGGGAATGGAGAAATATTTTCAATTGTGTATTTGTATTACAAAGAACTTGAAATTTACTTTCTTAGTTGATTATATTAAATGATGTATATATTATATGTGGTTTATAAGCTCAACACTGGCCATTTTTTTAGTTTTATTGTTAAATGGTATTTTTCTATGTTTAATTATAATAGATTTGGCTTTTTCTGGATAGCATAAAGATCACTGAACTATATATATATAAGAAATAAGAGTTCTATTTTAGCACAAAAGCATTTTATATTATTTATTGAATCCATAAGTTTGTTTTCGTCAAAAACATTCCATATTATTTCTGCTCCTTTTTATTTGTATAGTTTGTTATTTAAAGATGGCAGTCCTTCCTGTTCTTAATACAATAAAATGGAAATAATGCATATAGCAATGTGGCCAACATTTCTTCTCACTACCATGGACTGTTTTCAACAACAGTTGATCTTCTGGTCTGTGCTGAGAGGCGCATGCACGTCTTTTGTCACATTGGGCAGCAAACCTGCTGTGAAATACTGCTTTCATCTACCTCTTCAGAAGGCCTCTTGCTTGTTGACAAGTACCCCAAAGGCTTTATGCTGGACTGGCTATCTCATAAAAGGATTTCTGTAAGACTCTGCAGTGTCACTCCCTCAGAACCTAGGTTTGTTTCTAAAGCCACGGTATTGTCCAGGAGCCCCTGTGCGTGGGGCAGGTAGCTATCCCTCCCATGTCGTTAGTAATCCTTTAGGATTTAGGGGACAACTGGACAGCATCATTCTTTCCCCTTATTGTGCCAAATCCCCACCATCAGCCTTGCCATTGCCTTAAGATTCGATTATTGCACCCAATTACCCAACCACTAAACAGAAAGGCCACCTTCACTCTTTGAAAAAGACAAGCTGTGTTTAGAAACACTGCTTTTAAGAGTAGCACATTTGAGTGTGACTTTTTCCCCCCTTCACTATTTCAAAATGGTTTCGAAAATGGGGTCTTAAAGGTAAGCGCCCTCATGCATGACTGAAACTTTGTAAGAGGTCTTGTATTTGAATGGCCCCTTAAGGATTTATGTGAAACAGAATGAAGTCCTGTCTCTGTGAGAGAACATGCCTCCTCACTCATTTGTCTCTGTCTGTTTTCATAGCCATCAATATAGTAACATATTTACTATGTTCTTGGCAAAGTATAATACCCTTGAAGAAAGAAATCCGTTTTCTATTGTGCATTGCTATACGAAGTGAAGCCAGTAAACTAGATACTGTAAATCTAGATATTGTACCTAGAAAAAAAATCATTGGTTCTATCTCTTTTTGTATCTATTGTGCCAGGGAAGGTTTATAATCCCTTCTCAGTGTACACTGACTAGTGCACGTCTGAAATAGTATCCCACGGGAGATGCCGCTCCATGTCTGAGGCCACCTGCCCCGTGTGGGGCACGCCACCATCAGTTAGCACCACCGTTTTTACAGTTACTTTGGAGCTGCTAGACTGGTTTTCTGTGTTGGTAAATTGCCTATATAAATCTTAATAAAAAGAATCTGTACAAAGATATCCACTTCCGTGTGCTGTTTTTCCCCTCAGTTAAAAGCTGCATTTCTTTACTAAGCTGTTAAGCTATCAGAAAGTGACTGATTGGAAAGAATCCCGACTCTGGGGAAAATTCACGCAGAGACTGATTTTATATAGAGGAAGAAGGGGACCGCCGAAAGCATTTCTGCTGATTTGGTGGATTGTTGGAGCGTAGCCAATTTCACAGTTTCGGGGTTTGGGAGACCAGCGCTTGTGCCCCAGAATAACACGTTGCAAACGAAGAGCCTGGAGAGCCCAGGCGGTGAGGAAATCCAGTGGGTCTAGCTCATCTAGAAGCTATTCCATGCTCCCCAGCCCACCACTGGGGGACTTTAGATTCCCTCCCAGAAGACAAGACCCCTTGCTCCCTATCCCTGTTCCCACGGAAATGTGCTGAGATGCTCCCCCCCACCCCCCATGGTGCCCGTTGCTAAGCCAGAAATCCAAGGTGGTAGTCCTCAAGCCACAGCTGCCTGGGCATGACTGTCTTCCTTTAGGTCCGCGGGTCAAGGGCAGGCTGGGTATCTCCTGTCTTTAAGCTGGTGGGGGTGGGGAATACCCTCTCGCTAGTTCAGAAAAGAAGGAAGTCACGACTGGTCCGTGTAGCCACTGAGTAACCCTGGAGTATATTTGTGCTTGCCAATTTGAAAGCCGTGTTGCAAAATAGTTGACAGGGCACCCAACTATGGAGTGTGTAGCCAGATCCATGGGCAGGGGGCGACAACCATCATGGAACCCTTGGTCTAATGTGTTACATAACCGAGGGAAGCTGCGTATGGGGATTCAGACAAGCACTCCAAGCCCTCTCAACAGCTGCAGAAATCAAGTCACCCCCTCAGGAGCAAGAAGGAGGGGAAATAGCATCAGGATCTCAATTCCCAGCATCATGACTTTGGACAACCTCTTTGGCCCTCAGTTTTCTCACCCCTGTGTTATGAGAGTTGAATTAGAGGATCCTGAAAGGTCGTCCAAGCCAGAAACATCCTCCGTCTCTGACTAGAAGTAAATGACGTGTTGAGACGCAAAAAGGAAATGCCTTCCAAGCCCTAGGTTCCTCCTACGTTGCATTATGAGTAATCATGTTGATGTCCCCACTTTAAACTGTGAGTTCCTGGATACAGGAGCCCCTCAACTGTGTACTGAATTTGAGGAGAGCCATCTAACAACTGCAAGGTTTTCTTTCCCTAGGCACTTTTACCAGTTTGGATATTGGTGTTCTAAACAAAGAATTTTTCAGGCCAGGCGCAGTGGCTTATGCCTGTAATCCCAGTGCTTTGGGAGGTTGAGGCAGGAGGATCACTTGAGCCCAGGAGTTTGAGACCGGCTTGAGCAACATAGCGAGACCCTATCTCTACAAAAATATAAAAAACTAGCCAAGCATGGTGGCCCATGCCTATGGTCCCAGCTACTCGGGAGGCTGAAGCGAGAGGATTGCTTGAGCCCTGGAGGTGGAGGCTGCAGTGAGCTGTGATTGCATCACTACACTTCAGCCTGGGCAGCCGAGTGAGACCCTGTCTTAAAAAAAAAAAAAAAAAAAAAAAAGTTTCTCAGCCCAAATTATTCAGGCTATTTCCAGAGATCAGATTCACCCAATAAAACCTTCAACTTTTACTTTGTGCTCACATACAGTTTTGGAAGTGCACATAATTAATGAAATCCATGAGGAGAAATTTATTGGCTCATTTTGTTGTTGTTGTTTTTAATGTTTAATTTCTGCGGGGACGTAGGTGTATATATTCAGGGGTACACGAGACAGTTTGATACAGGCATGCAGCATGTAATATCCCATCAGGGAAAATAGGGTATCCATCACCTCAATGTTTATCCTTTCTTTGTGTTACAAACATTCCCATTATACTGTTTTAGTTATTTTAACATGTATGATAAATTATTGTTGTCTATAATCACTTTGTTGTGCTATCAAATACTGGATCTTATTTATCTAACCATGTTTTCTCACCCATTAACCATCCTCACTTCCTGCCCTGCATCCCCAATCTACCCTTCCTAGCCTCTGGTAACCATCATTCAACTCTATCTTCATGGCATCCATTGTTTTAATTTTTAGCTCCTACAAATGAGTGGGAACAAGCAAAACTTTTCTGTCTGTGCCTGGCTTCTTTCACTTAACATAATGTGTCTTACATTTCCTTCCATGTTGTTGCCAATGACAGGGTCTCATTCTTTTTTTATAGCTGAATAGTACTCCACTGTGTGTATGTACCAAGTTTTTCTTTCTTTCTTTTTTTGTTTTTGAGACGGACTCTCGCTCTGCCGCCCAGGCTGGAGTGCAGTGGCGTGATCTCGGCTCACTGCAAGCTCCACCTACCGGGTTCACGCCATTCTCTTGCCTCAGCCTCCCCAGTAGCTGGGACTACAGGCGCATGCCACCATGCCCGGCTAGTTTTTTGTATTTTTAGTACAGATGGGGTTTCACCCTGTTAGCCAGGATGGTCTCGATCTCCTGACCTCGTGATCCGCCCGTCTTGGCCTCCCAAAGTGCTGGGATTACAGGCATGAGCTACCACGCCTGGCCCACATTTTTTTAATCCATTCATCTGTTGGTGGACACTTAGATTGATTCCAAACCTTGGCTATTGTGAATAGTGCTGCAATAAACATGGAATGTCTTCAGTATACTGATTTCCTTTCTTTGGGGTATATACCTAACAGCAGGATTGCTGGATCATATGGCAGTTCTATTTTTAGGTTTTTGAGGAACTTCTATGTTGTTCTCCAAACTGTTCTCCATACTGGTTATACTAATTTACATTCCCACCAACAGTGTATGAAGATTTCCTTTTCTCTTCATCCTCACTAGCATTCATTATGGTCTGTCTTTTCAATAAAAGGAATTTTATTTTATTTCTTATTTTATCTTTTGAGACAGAGTCTTGCTGTGACGCTCAGGCTGGAGTGTAGTGGCATGACCTTGACTCACTGCAACCTCCACCTCCCACGTTCAAGCAATTCTCGTGCCTCAGCCTCCCTAGTAGCTGGAATTACAGTTGGGTGCCACCAAGCCCTGCTAATCTTTGTAATTTTTGTAGAGACAGGGTTTCACCATGTTGGCCAGGCTGGTCTCCAACTCCTGGCCTCAAGTGATCCACCTGCCTCGGCTTCCCAAAGTGCTGGGATTACAGGCATGAGCCACCATGCCGGGCCAATACATTTTTATATTTTAACCATAGTATCAGGGGAAAATGCCCAGTTTATCATTTACCCTTCTAGGGGTAAACACAGCCCCAATTTGATAGCATGCAAACCCAATCTCTGCCTGGAGGTAATATATGGCAGAAGGAAGTGGAGTCAGTTTGTCTAGGAGCTATACCAAGCTCGTCAATTTGCTCCCAAGGTGTCCTGAAAGTAGCTCCCAGTAACCCCCAGGGACCTGCACCATTTCATCTCTACAATGGGGATGATGATAAGACACACCCCATATCCATTACAGGTTTTCTGAGGATGTAATAAGTAGAAACATACCAAGCGCTCATACACAACATACACCAAGAAGGGTGTGCAACATACAGTATTCTCACAATGCAGATTGACTTTATTTCTATGAATATTTTACTGTTTGTAGATCCACCACAGCATATTTTAAACTACAGCTCACTGTACCAGGTTGGGGAATGCCATGAAGTCTGCAGCCCTGGCATTGACTGGGACCTCTTGTTCCTCATTTTCAGAAGTGATAGGCAAAGCTGGTGCTTCCTGCAGAAGGCAGGAGGGAATGGGAGTGCTGCCCATCCTCATGCCCTCAAAACCTACCCAGTGGGTCAGTCAAGGTACTAGGTAAGGAAGCTACTAGGTAAGGAAAATGCTGCTTAAGATCTATGTGACTGAAATGTGTTTAAATGTATAGATTTACACCAATCATAACTCAAACCACATGTGGTGTGGGTGTGCCAGTGGTTCACACTTAGCTTTGCACTTGGGGTTTTTGTTTGGTTGGTTTTGGTTTTTGAGATGGAGTCTCACTCTGTCACCCAGGCTGGAGTGCAGTCGTGTGATGTTGGCCCACTGCAACCTCCATCTCCCAGGTTCAAGCGATTCTCCTGTCTCAGCCTCCCAAGTAGCTGGGACTACAGGCGTGTGCCACCAATGCCTGGCTAAATTTTTTTTTAAGTATTTTGAGTAGAGAAGGTTTTCACCATGTTGGCCAGGCTGGTCTCGAATGCCTGACCTCAAGTGATTCACCCACCTCGGCCTCCCAAAGTACTGGGATTACAGGCATGAGCCACTGTGCCCAGCCAGGCTTGGGATTTTTTTTTTTTTTTTTTTGAGACGGAGTCTTGCTCTGTCGCCCAGGCTGGAGTGCAGTGGTGCAATCTCGGCTCACTGCAAGCTCTGCCTCCTGAGTTCATGCCATTGTCCTGCCTCAGCCTCTCGAGTATCTGGGACTACAGGTGCCCGCCACCATGCCCAGCTAAATTTTTGTATTTTTAGCAGAGACGGGGTTTCACCATGTTAGCCAGGATGGTCTCGATCTCCTGACCTTGTGATCCACCTGCGTCAGACTCCCAAAGTGCTGGGATTACAGGCGTGAGCCACCGCGCCCGGCCAATGCTTGGGATTTTTGATGCTGCTGCTTTTGGATAGTCTGTCTGCTTCAGGGAGAAGCAGATTCAAGGTGCCCTTTCTGGCTGGGCGCGGTGGCTCAAGCCTGTAATCCCAGCACTTTGGGAGGCCAAGATGGGCGGATCTTGAGATCAGGAGATCGGGACCATACTGGCTAACACAGTGAAACTCCGTCTCTATTAAAAATACAAAAAATTAGCCGGGTGTGGTGGTGGGTGCCTGTAGTCCCAGCTACTCGGGAGGCTGAGGCAGGAGGATGGTGTGAACCCGAGAGGCGGAGCTTACAGTGAGCCGAGATGGCGCCACTGCACTCCAGCCTGGGGACACAATGAGACTCCATCTCAAAAAAAAAAAAGGTGTTGTTTCCACCTGGTAGAGGTGCCGTTAGTGTTACCTCTTTGTCAGCCGGTCTAACTCTTAACATTTCCTTTAATGTTTCTAGGGGTTCCACCTTTCATATTCCTATTGTCTTGAGCTCATTCTTGGCCAGACACGGAAGATGAAGTCACAGATGCAAGTACCAGTATTTGATCCCTACTGCCTTTTAGAGTGCTCTGAACGTTGCACTTGGAGGCAGTTCCAAGGTTCATCATCATGTTTCAGAATTGGAGGTTTAAGCTCTTAGCCTCCTCACCGAAGATCAACATGGCAGAGGGAACCAGTAATGGACATGAGTCGTAGTAAGGTAACTGCAAAAAGGAGGAAGTGTTTTCTTACTCATTTTGTTTCAAGCTGCCTAACTCTTTAAAAAATGTCAACTGGGTAAAATATGGATAATTTTGGACTTGAAGTTCAAAATGCATATTAAAAATTCTATGGCAACCACTGAAAAAATAGAAATAGTGAATAACTACCAAACTAGTATCAAGAAAAATTGAAAATTAAGGCTGGATACAGCCGCTCACACCCATAATCAATCTCACTGCTTTAGGGGACTGAGGTGGGAGGATCACTTGAGGCCAGGAGTTCTAGACCAGCCTGTGCAACATCGCGAGGCCTCATCTCTTCAAAAAGTTTTTAAAATTAGCTATCCAAAAAGTTTTTAAAATCTGGCGGCTAAGGTGGGAGGATCACAAGAGCCCAGGAGTTCAGGGCTGCAGTGAGCTATGATTGCACTACTGCACTCCAGCCTGGGTGACAGAGTGACACCTTGTCTTAAACAAAGAAAACAGAAAAATGGAAAATTAGAAAGGAAAACTCTTCGTCCCCCAAAAATGCAAGGAAGGATAAGTATTTAATTTCTCTTCACTGAAACACACACAGAATAAAAGACAAGCCATATAACTGAGCAAAGATATTTGGGATATGTATGACCCAAGGACTAGTAGGTATAACATATAAATAACTCCCATCAATCAATAAGAAATCAGTTTATCCGGCGGAAAATGGGCCAAAGACACAAAGTGACAGTTCATAGAAAGGAATCCAAAAGCGGTCCAAAACCCCAAAGAGAGGCATGATGTTATCAGTAACCAGGGAACTAATTGCAGATTACTAATTTCCACTTCAGAAAGACAAGAGTTTAAAATTAAAGTCAGAAAATGTTCTTCTCTTTTTTTTCTTTCTTTTTTTTTTTTTTGAGACGGAGTTTTGATTTTGTTGCCCAGGCTGGAGTGCAATGGCATGATCTCGGCCCACTGCAACCTCCACCTCCCAGGTTCAAGTGATTCTCCTGCCTCAGCCTCCTGAGTAGGTGGGATTACAGGCATGCGCCACCATGCCCGGCTAATTATGTATTTTTAGTAGAGACGGGGGTTTCTCCATGTTGGTCAGGCTGGTCTCGAACTCCCGACCTCAGGTGATCCTCCCACCTTGGCCTCCCAAAGTGCGGGGATTATAGGCATGAGCCACCGAACCTGGCCAAGGGATTTATTTGCTTTTAGCTTGTCCACAATGGACTTTGTGGTACCCATGTAATATGCTTAAATGTTTTGCCCCAGGAGTCTTGCCCATGTGGACTGGATCAGCAGGCTCCCTTAGTGTCTGACTTTTGCTGGGGTTCAGAAAGAGGAGGCCTCTCAGGAAAACAGAGGGCAAGAGGTGAAGGAAATTGCAGTCACATTCCCCAGGCTCCTCCCTCCAAGTAACCTTGAGCCAGCTGTTCCTGCAGCTGTCAGCCACAGCTCATCAGGCAGCCCCTTACTGCAGCTCTCCTGGCCACATACTCCTTCTTCCTTCAGGCCAAGAAGTGGAAAAGACTTTCTGCCAGTGCTAGCCCCTGAGGCCTCTACACTCCTTGTTGGTTTTCCTATTTAGGAAAACCTGCTCCATGATTGCAAATAGTGTTTTTTTTTTTGTTTGTTTGTTTGTTTGTTTGTTTTTTGAGATGGAGTCTTGCTCTGTCGCCCAGGCTGGAGTCCAGTGGCGTGATCTTGGCTCACTGCAAGCTCCGCCTCCCGGGTTCACACCATTCTCCTGCTTCAGCCTCCCCGAGTAGCTGGGACTATAGGCGCCCGCCACCACGCCCGGCTAATTTTTTATATTTTTAGTAGAGACAGGGTTTCACTGTGGTAGCCAGGATGGTCTCGATCTCCTGACCTCATGATCTGCCCGCTTCAGCCTCCCAAAGTGCTGGGACTACAGGCGTGAGCCACTGCGCCCGCACGCAAATAGTGTCTTTATTAAACTCTGCTCAGATTAACCAATTTGAGGATGGCTTTTCTGCTGTGACTTCCAGATGCATACACAAATACTTCCTCCCACATCCTGCCCTCAGTGTGTATGGTATAGACTTTTTGATAGTCCTGGTGGGCTATGACAAGATGCCCTCTCCCTCCTCAGGGGCCTGAGGTTATAATTGTGTCAAGAGGGGTTTCTTGACCATAACACTGCTGACATTTGAGGCGAGGTTCTTTGTTGGAGAGAAGGTGGTTTTCCTTTGCATCACGGGATAAGTAGCAGCACCCCAGCCTCTATCTGCTAGATGCCAGTAGCATTCCCCACCCCAAATCTTGACAACCCCAAATGTCTTCAGACATTGCCAAAGAAAAGTACCTTCGGCCGGGCGCGGTGGCTCAAGCCTGTAATCCCAGCACTTTGGGAGGCCGAGACGGGCGGATCACGAGGTCAGGAGATCGAGACCATCCTGGCTAATACGGTGAAACCCCGTCTCTACTAAAAAATACAAAAAACCAGCCGGGCAACGAGGCGGGCGCCTGTAGTCCCAGCTACTGGGGAGGCTGAGACAGGAGAATGGCGTCAACCCGGGAGGCGGAGCTTGCAGTGAGCTGAGAGCCGGCCACTGCACTCCAGCCTGGGCGGCAGAGCAAGACTCTGTCTCAAAAAAAAAAAAAAAAAAAAAAAAAAAGAAAAGTACCTTCAGGGCAAAAATTACTCCCCCCACCCCTCCCCGCCAACCGCCGCACTGCCCCATTTGAGAACCGCTGGTTTAGATTGTAGGAGATTCTCGGTGTGTTGCAGATAAGATTGAGGTTGAAGGCTGATGCCAGGTGTAGGGACCAGGGCTCTAACTCCTCAGAGAGCACGTAAACCATGAATCTACCCTGTAGTTGCTGTGCCCAAATTCATTGCCATGCCAGGAAATGAGCTTACCACATTGACTGTTGAGGTCATGCCAGCCCCAGCATCAAAAGCGAAGGAGTGGGTGTTACAGTTAAAATTGCAGGAGGGGACTTGGTCCTCCCTGTTGCTTCTTCTGACACCTGCGTCACCACTTTCTTTTTCACTTTTTTTCTTTATTATTATTTATTTATTTGTTTGTTTATTGTTTTGAGGCGGAGTCTCGCTCTGTCTCCCAGGCTGGAGTGCAGTGGCCCAATCTCTGCTCACTGCAAGCTCCACCTCCCGGGTTCACACCATTCTCCTGCCTCAGCCTCCCAAGTAGCTGGGACTACAGGCACCCGCCACCACATGCGGCTAAATTTTTGTATTTTTAGTAGAGACGGGGTTTCACCATGTTAGCCAGGATGGTCTCAATCTCCTGACGTCGTGATCTGCCTGCCGTGGCCTCCCAAAGTGCTGGGATTACAGGTGTGAGCCACTGGGCCTGGCCTGCATCACCACTTTCTTGATGTCCATGTATCTGACATAGTTTTCTAGACAGCAGAGCAGCAGATCCACAGGACACAGTTGGGTCAGAGACATGAAACGCCATGCCTGTGAGTTTCCCATTCACTTCAGCCCGTGCTAACAGAGGTTCAGATGCAGGATTCCTGCAGTAGACGGTGAAGGAAGAGAACAAAGAGCTCAGAGACGTCAGCACACTTGAGGGGACATAATAAATAAGGCCACACTAGGGGCCCAGGACACATGAAGGCCACCAAGAGAGAGGGCACCCGCATTGCTGAGAAGTTTAGTGGTGACTCTCCCCTGCAGACAGCACCAGTGGTGGAAAAGCCTTTTACAGACCTAAATGCAGTCATTCAGTCATTCAACAAACATCCAGTGGGCATGTACTACGGGCCATGTGGACTGGAAACAGTCAGAAGGATACGAATCCCATTTTACAGAGGGGAACCTGAGGCCCAGGGAGGTGAAGCCACTTTCCCAAGTCACATGGTGATGGCTGGGATGGGGACCGGCTCCAAAGCCCACACCCTTTAGCCCATATCCAGAGCTCTGTGCAGACATCCTACCTCCTGCTTAGGGCAGAGAGTGGGCTTCAGCGGGGCTTCCTCTGCGTCTCTTCCACTTCCACACTCCCGGCTGCAGTCCATTGTTCACTCATTACTTTGTTCACCAGAGATTCCACGAGCACCTACTCAATGCCAGGAATGAACCAGGAGACTAGAGACTGCTGGAGGATAGACAGATAGACAGACATCTAGGGAAAGCACGATGTAGGACTAGGTCTTCAGACACTCGCTCTAGTCCAGTTTGCATGCAATTGGTTATTCATTCCATGAACATGACGAAGCATTTACTGTGCACCAGCCTCAAGAGACACAGAGACAGTTTCTCTTCATTGCTACAGGGCTGGTGGCACACAAGTAGGGCTGGTGGCACACAAGTAAGGCCCCTGTAGTGGTCACATAGATGGATTTTCATGATTGTTGTACACACAAGCACACATAGGCCTGTTCTCCAGTTTATCAACAGACACATCCATGCACATCCATGCACATGTATTCACAAGCTTCCATGCTCACTGTACAGTCATATCCTAACCATGGGCACACAGGACAGCTTCTGTCTCTCTCTGTCTATGCCTGTCTCTGTCTCTGTCTCTCTTACACACACACACACACACACACACGCACACACACACAGAGTAGCTCCCCCTTAAATGAGGGGAATACTTTCCAAGCCCCCCAGTGGATGTCTGAAACTGTGGATAATACTGAACCGCCCTATAAACTATGTTTTATCCTTTATATACATGCCTATGATAAAGTTTAATTTATAAATTAGGCACAGTAAGAGATTAATAACAATAATGTCAACAATTATAACAATATACCTGTACTGTAATAAAAGTTACATGAATGTGCTCTCTCTCTCTCTCAACATCTTAATGTTCTATACTCACTGATAGTTGGATGGTGGTTGACTGCAGGTAACTGGAACCTTGTAAAGTGAAACCATGGATGAAGGGGGACTTGTACACCCACATGGCTCCCTGATAGCCATGGAGATGACAATGACCCTGGAATGATAGAGATCAGGTGGCAGCACTCATCCTAGTGAGTGGCAAGGTGGGAGCGGCTCACAAGACTCATGGAGATGATTAATAGAATGTAACATCCCAAGTGCAGAATAGATGGGCCGCCAACAAGGGTCCACTCCATTTGTACCATTAAAACATTAAGGATGGGCTGGGCATGGTGGCTCATGCCTGTAATCCCAACATTTTGGGAAGCGGAGGTGGGAGGATCACTTGAGGCCAGGGATTCAAGACCAGCCTGGGCAACATCGCCAGACCCCATCTCTACCAAAAAGCTAGAAAAATTAGCTAGGTGGTGTGGTGTGTGTCTGCAGTCCCAGCTATTTGAGAGGCCAAGGTGGAAGGGTCACTTGAGGTAAGGAGTTTGGGGCTTCAGTGAACTGTGATCAGGCCACTGTGTTCCAGCCTGGGTGACAGAGTGAGACTCAGACTCCAAGAACATTAAAAAAAAAAAAAAAAAAAAAAATAGAGGCCAGGCGCTGTGGCTCACACCTGTAATCCCAGAACTTTGGGAGGCGGAGGCGGGCAGATCACCTGAGGTCAGGAGTTCAAGACCAGCCTGGCCAACATGGTGAAACCCTGTCTGTACTAAAAAATACAAAAATTAGCCGGGCATGGTGGCAGGTGCCTGTAATCCCAGCTACTGAGGAGGGTGAGGCAGGAGAATCACTTGAACCCAGGAGGCGGAGGTTGCAGTGAGCCAAGATCGTGCCACTGCATTCCAGCCTGGGGGACAAGAATGAGACTTCGTCTCAAAAAAAAAAAAAAAAAAAAATTAGGGATGATCAAGTGACAGAAGTCAATTGTCCATATAAAATGTCACAATCCCTTGGCTGTTTGGTGGATCCAGAACTCCTTAACCTAAGGAGAGACCAAATCCCCAGGGGAAAGGAAGAACAGCAACCCCATGGCAGGTGTGTAAAGTGATGATTCCCTTGGTCTTTGCCCAAACACACAGCCACTTGAACTGTCCTGACACCCAACAGAATGGCACCATGATCCACTCTTTCCACAGCACCACAATCCACTCTTTCCATGGTACCACGATCCACTCTTTCCACAGCACCACGATCCACTCTTTCCACAGCACCACGATCTACTCTTTCCACAGCACCACGAGCCACTCTTTCCACGGCACCACGAGCCACTCTTTCCCACGGCACCACAATCCACTCTTTCCCACGGCACCACGATCCACTCTTTCCACAGCACCACGATCCACTCTTCCCATGGCACCACGGTCCACTCTTTCCACGGCACCACGAGCCACTCTTTCCACGGCACCATGATCCACTCTTTCCCACGGCACCACGATCCACTCTTTCCATAGCACCATGACCCACTCTTTTCATGACACTATGCCAACTGGATCAGATGAGCCCAGAGCAGCCGGTTCTCTGGATGCCTTGATAAGAAAGCCTCCACTTTCTCATCTTTTCCCCCTGCTTAGGGAATGAAACCTGGAGACTGGACAATAAATGCTCAGCTGGGTTACAAAATCTTGCTTACAAGGGCTGCCCTAAATCACAGTGTGCTCAAGGTAATAATTGGTCATCTTGTGTAGCAAAAATTCACCCACCACAGGTACCAGGTGAATGGAGCAAACACATGCCATGTTGACTCCCTGGGAACAGATAGTTCCCTTCAAGTCAACAAAACCATCACTGCAGGTCATGGCTTATAGAGAGCCCCAGCCCTGGGCCCGGAGAATCACTTCTGCATGTCAACTCTACCACTTCAGACCAACAGTGTCGGAAAGATAGCAAGGACAGAAAAGCACAGGAGCCGATGGTTCAGAACCTGTAATGCAAAGGGCAGGGCAAGGGAGGTTCATGTTTCAATGTCAAATGATCTAATACAAACTGGAGAAAACAGCTCACCAGGACCTGTCTCCAATTCTTCCCCTGGTGCGGCCTAAATGTCCCATGCCGCTCTCCCCGGGGGGCCCCAGGGACTCCTCCTCAACCTCATGTATATTGTATTTTCTTTCTTTTCCTTTTTTTTTTTTTTTCAAGATGTAGTTTTGCTCTTGTTACCCAGGCTGGAGTGCAATGGCACGATCTCTGCTCACTGCAACCTCTGCCTCCTGGGTTCAAGCGATTCTCCTGCCTCAGCCTCCTGAGTAGCTGTGATTACAGGCACCCACCACCATGCCCAGCTAATTTTTGTATTTTTAGTAGAGACGGGAGGGGGGGGGGGTTTCACCATGTTGGCCAGGCTGGTCTCGAACTCCTGACCTCAAATGATCCACCTGCCTCAGCCTTCCAAAGTGCTGGGATTACAGGTGTGAGCCACCATGCCTGGCCTAGACTGCCATTTTCTAAGCAGCCTTCCCTTAGTGTTTCAATGAACTTCTGATTGAATGCTAATTTTCAAGACCTCGGCGGAAGTGAGTACTTTGGGAAAATATTGCTCGATGAGCTCTGGGGAAAGGAGGAGCAGCACCACATTGTAGTAGGATGAGCTGCAGACAAAACTCCTCAGACACCGGATTAAAGAAGGAAGAGGTTTTTATTCGGCCGGGAGCGTTGGCAGATTCGCGTATTAAGAGCCGAGCTCCCCGAAGACGGAGCTCCTGGCCCTTTTAAGGGCTTACAACTCTAAGGGGTTCCACGTGAAAAGGTCATGATAGATTGAGAGCACATGTGGTTAGAGTTGGTGGAGGGGTGGGGGAGTTAATCTTTTAACCTCAGGTCTGGTCATCAGTGGTACCGGCTGGTCTTGCCACTGATTTCATTCCTATTGTTTTTCAACTTTTACTTCCTCCTCCTCTTCAGAGACAGGAGACAGTAAAAGAAATAGCTTCTCTCCTCAACACAGCAATTATTGAAACAATTCTCACAGGATCTATATCATGCTGGGGTGATTGTGGTCTTTGGAACCAGAAAGACTTGGATTTGAGTCATGACTCTACCCTTCACTGGCTGCATGGACCTGCATGCATTATCTAATTTATTGAAGTCTGTAATTTTCTTCTTTTAGGCAGTGGACAAAACATTTTTTTTTTTTTTTTTTTTTTGTATTTTTGAGATGGAGTCTCACTCTTGTTGCCCAGGCTGGAGTACAATGACACAATCTCGGCTCACTGCAACCTCCGCCTCCTGGGTTCAAGCCATTCTCCTGCCTCGGCCTCCCGAGTAGCTGGGACTACAGACACCCACCACCACACCCCAGCTAATTTTGTTTGTTTGAGACGAAGTCTAGCTCTGTCACCCAGGCTGGAGTGCAGTGGCGCGATCTCGGCTCACTGCAAGCTCCGCCTGTAGCTGGGACTACGGGCATCTGCCACCACGCCCGGCTAATTTTGTGTTTGTATTTTTAGTAGAGATGGGGGGGGGGGTCAACGTGTTAACCAGGATGGTCTCGATCTCCTGACCTGCTGATCTGCCCACCTCGGCCTCCTAAAGTGCCCGGGATTACAGGCGTGAGCCACCGCGCCGGGCCCGAAGCACTTTTTTATAGCACCTGGTTTTCTATTGGGTTTAAGATTGTTTCCTCTAGGGCTCGCACAGTCTGGGTTTGAATTCTGGCTCTCCATGGCCTTGGGCAAGCTGGTTAATGTTTTGTGCCTCAGTTTCCCCACTCGTAAAGTGGGGCTGGGGAAAAGCCCTACCTCATAGGCAATATTAAGTGAGTTCATGAAAGCTCTCGGTGCCTGGCCTGCGATAACCACTACCTAGACATTAGGTAGGTTTACATACACTGGTTGTTTACCAAGATACAACAGCATTCAAATTATTTTCTTCCAGAGTCCACCGGGAATGTAGAACCGGCCAGCTCTCGTCCTCAAACAGTTCCTGCAGCCTCTGGTTATCTGTGTGGGCAGAGGCGGGACTGTGGGTGTGTGGCCTGCCCTGGGACAGGGATGACGAGAGAGCATGTGCTTGTGTCCGGAGCTGTCCCCTTCCCTGCTCAGGGGCCACCAAATATGTCCATGGTCTCGGCTGCCTGGTCAACGGCCACCCCGGGCTGCCGTCTCCTGGCCAGACCTGGAGCTCACAAGTTAATTTTAGAAATGACTGGTCGACTCAGCTGCTGTGATCACATTGGCCCAGAAGGAGGGTGGGGGGAGGACGGGCCGGGGAGGGGCAGTAAGGGAAGGGATGTGTGTCGGTGTGTGTGGAGGGGGTGCTCCTTCGCTCCTGCTTTCCCGGCTTGGTGGGGTCCCTTCGCGGCCACCCGGGGAGACGTCTTAGGCAGTCGTGGTTCCTGTGATCTGTGTCCTCTTTGCAGAAGGTACTATTGGGCTGGGTTTTAGACGGGCACCTTGCGAGCTGATCAGCAAGTTTTAATTTTCCGGAATGTGCTGTTGGGGGCTGCGGTGGCAGGCCTCCAGTCTTTTGGGCTATTTTAGGCCTTTCTGGTGTTGAGAGCTTCCGAGGCCTGATTCCTTTGCTGGTTGCCCGTGCTGCTCACTTTGAAAACCAGAGTGTTTCTGTGGAAGGATTTTAGAACAAAATGCTGGGGCAAATGGGCATTTTTAAGAATCACTCTCCTCAGGCCCCAGCTGTTCGCTAATAATTTTTTTTAACGTGTTTGGAGTCATGAGTTAATCTCCACTGTGAATCTTTGCCCGCAGACGTCAGGTTTTATATTTTTCCTCAACTACCAGTAATTTCTGCTTAACTGGTATTCAGTTACGGTCAGGGAAGAGTTAGGCTTCCCCTTTCATGTTTTCAACCCTGTTGGGTCGAAACGTTACTTTTAATGTTCTTTTTTAAACTGCAAATTAAGCATGTATGAGTGTTGGGAGAAGGGCGATGGAAGTTCATGGCCGAAGGTTTCAATTTCATGCCACCTTCCTTGAGCTCTGAGGGAAGGTGTCTTATTTGGCTCCCGGGTTAGCAGGCATTTCTTTGAATGAAGAAGATTCACAGGTCTCAGTGGCCCCGTAGTGGAGCAGAAGGGGGCTATGCTTTGACATGGAGCTCTCTCCCAGGAGACCAGAAGCCCTCACCAGCTACAGCCCTCTGGGCTGCTACTTTCCTGCAGCTTTCCCATGGAGGAGGCCAGGGGTGGGGAGGTCTGGAGTAGGGAGCCCAGTCAGCTCCCAGTTGCCTCCAAGCTGCCCAGTCTGGCCTCAACCCGCAGGTGTGGGGTCCTGGGCTTCTATCCTGTAGGGCCTGGAAAACAAGGCTGTTACTTTCACTTTGTGGAGGTCCAAAAAGATGCTGCCTCATTCAGTGCACCAGCTCATGGAGGCTGAGTGTCGCACTAGGGCTTCTAGACTCCAGCAAGCATAATGGTTCCCTTGGGTGCTGTACCCATTGCTGACCTAAGTTCTATTCTCCTGTGCCTGGGTACCATGTCCAGTGTGTACCATGGGAAAAGAGAGGGGTCTATATACTCTTAGGCTATGCATGAGTTCTAGAAAATAATAGTGGAGAGGAGAGAGAGAAAAGAAGAAAGAGGAGGAGGAGAAGGAGAAGAAGAGAAGGATAAAGAGGAAAAAAGGGAGGAGGAGAAAGAGAAGAAGGAGGAGGAGAAGAACGGCAAAGGAAAAGGCCAAAAGAAGAGGCCAAGGGGTGGAGGAGGGAGGAGAAGGAGGAAGAGGAGGAGGAGAGGGAGGCTCCTGGTCTCCTGGCTTTTGAAGCGCTGCATGTTACCAATCAGCAAATATTTGGTGTCACCTGCCTCCAGGCCTTGTCACTTTGAATATCCTAGTTTGGACTCTGTAACCTTGGATGAGTCCTCTCCCCAGTCAGAACTTAGTTTCTCCTTCTAAAACCTGAGGGGGCTGGGCTAGACCACCTCTGAGATCTTTCCTAGGATTCAGCATCCAGGAAGGTGTTTCTTGAACTGACGGTCGTTGACGACCTACCCCTCAGACTCATGTGGGGCAAGGAATGTGGTGGGGGTCGGGGGGTGTTTTAAAATGCAGGTTCCTGGGCTCATCCTAGACCTATTGAACAGTCTTGGGGGAAGAGTCCCAGAAATCCACAGATTTTTAAACCTCACAGGTGGTTCTGGTGCCCACCCAAATTGGAGAAGAGCTTTTCCTTTGACCCGAGCTAACCAAACCACAGAAGGCTGTTGCTCAGCACCTGCCCTGTCAAAACTCATGGAATTTCCATGTTTCACAAACAAGGAAAACTTGCACAGCACTTTATTAGGGTCTGACTATTGCAAAGATTTTATTGGGCAGGTGTTGCTCCAGGGAAAAGATCAGGACTTTCTGTGACATTCTGAGGTGAGAATGGAGGGCCCCAAAGCTGAGCAGAACCACTTCCAGCCCCAAGATAGGGACGTGGGACTGCGAGCCTACAAGGTTATGGTGAGACGGCCCTTCGCTGGGTCCTGGTAGATACAAACAACAGTCTGAATGGCCCATTTGAAGCACACGGTTAGCTGCTGTGGTGTGTGACATATCTTTCATATTTAAACAAAGCGGCCGGGCGTGGTGACTTGTGCCTGTAATCCCAGCACTTTGGGAGGCTGAGGTGGGTGGATCAAGAGGTCAGGAGATCGAGACCATCCTGACTAACACGGTGAAACCCCATCTCTACCAAAAATAGAAAAAATTAGCTGGGTGTGGTGGTGGGTGCCTGTAATCCCAGTTATTTGGGAGGCTGAGGCAGAAGAATGGCATTACCTGGGAGGTGGAGCTTGCAGTGAGCCGAGATCACGCCACTGCACTCCAGCCTGGGTGACAGAGAAAGACTCTGTCTCAAAAAAAAAAAAAAAAAAAAAAAAAAAAAAAATTAAAGTGAAATTAAATTATTTGAAAAATGGGGGAGGTGGGTTTGAGACCAGGGAGAATCCCCTCCCCTCCAGAGTGCTCCCAAATCCAACCCCTCCTATTGACAGATGGTGCAGCTAAGGCACAGAGAGGGAAAGCCACTTGTTCAAGGACACACAGCCCTGCAGCAAGAGCATTGGGCTAAGATCAGCCCCTGCTGTCATGGCTGGTGTTCAGGGAGCAACCAGGTGCTTCTTATGTTAGAAATAATAAATCCACCATATTATCCCCCCACCAAGACCTTAAGGAAAGGATAAACTTCAGCTCTTGTTTGAATGGGGGCGGCAAAAATAAGTTGCATCTTATTTTATTTTTATTTTGAAACAAGGGCTGGCTGTGTCACCCAGGCTGGAGTGCAGTGGCACAATCTTGGCTCACTGCAACCTCTGCCTCCCAGGTTTAAGCCATCCTCCCATCTCAACCTCCTGAGTAGCTGGGACTACAGGAGTGCACCACCACGCCTGGCTAATTTGTATACTTTTTGTAGAGACGGGGTTTCACCATGTTGCCCAGTCTGGTCTCGAACTTGTGAGCTCAAGTGATCCACCCACCTCAGCCTCCCAAAGTGTTGGCATTACAGCCGTGGAACCACTGCGCCTGGCAGACTATGAACTTTATTACACAAACAAGGGCCTTGGACATCAAGGTAGAGTTCTTTCTCTCTGACACACACACACACCACATTCAGTATGAAGGATCCAGAGACACCATTAGCTTCATATGAATCTCTCTCCCACAGCATGACTCATCCAGCTTCATCAATTTCCCTATCTGCTTCTTTTTCACTGTGTTTCTCCCTGATGCTGATTTACTTTTAAGAATTGTAGTTTCTGACAACAGAGGAAAGATCCTCAAGAATCGGCAAAGTGAGTTTACCACTTGGCCAGTGCTCATGCATAGGGTAGCAGGAATTTCACGGTTCAGGGTTTCAAGCGAATTTTTCTCTGCCTGTAAAAGACGGAATGCATTTTCAGCTGTTTCTTGGGTACCAGCTGGGGTTTGAGTTTCAATTTCATGGAGGGCAGCTGGATTAACTGCTGTGTTGAGGGAGAGATGCTTGCTTGATGGGATTAAATGTGTCATTCACGCTTAATATTCCAGTGAGCTTGGGTGTGAGCTATTAGCCCCATTTTGCAGGCCAGGAAGTAAGATTTGGAGCCTGGAGTGACCCCAGGTTATGCAGGGTGAAATAAAAGCAAGACTCAATACCTTCCTGCTAGAGACTGTTCAGCCTAATGTAATAAACAACATCTGCTGAGATAATAAATTGTGTGGCATTGTTTCACAGGGACAGATAAGAAAGCTTTTTCACGTTCATTACCTCATTTAATCCACTGGTGATCAAGGCAGGGTAGCGATACAGTCCCAGCTTTATAGAGGAGGAAACTGAGCATCAGAGAGGTTTAGTGACTTGCTTTGCTGCTTGTTTTTCTGCCAACAGTGGATGACTCGTCTTTTCAGTTCTTTCTCTGTTACATCTAGTTATTATTCAAAGCAAAGATGATGTTACCCTCTTCTCTTGATGCTCCTTCCCATTTGACAGGATTTTTCCAGACCAGGGTTCTAGACCAGTGTCAGCGTAGACACTATTGACATTTGGGTTGCATATCTCTTTGTTGTGGACCTGTCATGTGCTTGGAAAAATGTGTAGCAGCATCCTTGCCCTTGACCCAGTAGATGCCAGTAGCACCTCCTCTCCAGTTGTGACAACCCCAAATGTCTCTAGGATGTTGCCAAAAATGTCCATCGGTGGGCGCAGTCACCGCTTGGTGAGTTCTGTCCCATAGAACTTTCTGCGATGATAGGAATCCTCTGTATCTGTGCTGTCCAACATGGTAGCCATGAGCCACATGGCTCATACAACTGAGATGCTGAATTTTTGATTTAATTTAGTTAGAATTCATTTAAATGTAACAAGCCACCTGAGGCTAGTGGCTACTGTATTAGTAAAGCTCTAGGTAGCAACACAGTAGTGGATAGAAAATTAGCCCTTTGAGGCCAAGCACGGTGGCTCATGCCTGTAATCCCAGCACTTTGGGAGGCTGAGGCGGGCGGATCACAAGGTCAGGAGATCGAGACCATCCTGGCTAACATGGTGAAAATTCATCTCTACTAAAAATACAAAAAAAAAAAAAAAAAAAAATTAGCCAGACGTGGCGGTGGGAGCCTATAGTCCCAGCTACTCGGGAGGCTGAGGCAGGAGAATGGCGTGAACCCGGGAGGCGGAGCTTGCAGTGAGCCAAGATGGCGCCACTGCACTCCAGCCTGGGCGACAGAGCGAGACTCCATCTCAAAAAAAAAAAAAGGAAAATTAGCCCTTTGGTGGAACACTCAATCCCTAAAATCAGTCAGGGGAACCTGTTGTCAAAAGTCTAACCAGCTTCTTGCTTCATTGTGGGAGGGAAACACTAGGCTGGAAATGGCAAATACTTGGCACAGGTTCCATCCCTAGTCATTCCTACACCCGTGGCAGACATTGCTAGTCAATCACAGCACTCTGTCTTGTTCAGCCCAGGCATAGCTCAGAAAGTTTCTCAATACAACACCCCGGGCAGCCCCCAACTACAGATCACTTGGTGCTGGCAGGTGAAAGAAACATTATTGACCATCCTGGCACTCGGCCACGAGGCCCATCTGTGAGGTCCAGCATCTCATCAGCCTGTAAGAGTGGCCTGATGACTCACCAGGCAGCCAGGAGTGTGTGGCCAGCCTAGGTCAGTGGAGCAACCATGATTCAGAGAGGGGAGAGCCAATGGACTGGAGGAGCTGAGATTTTTTTTTTTTTTCTAATTTCTCAAAGAAACACCCACTGCATGATTTAGCAATGGAGGCTGGCAGGGTGTGGGTGGGGCTACTGGCTGGTCAGCCAGTATGCAAAGCATTTGAAGATTTTAATCTGCCTACGACTGAGTCTGAGTCAACTGGGGACATAGCTGTTGTAAAGGACATGGTAATAACGTCAGTAATGGCTCACTGGCCTACGGAGCATCTAGTACTCAAACCGCTTCATGGGCAAGAAAAACTGTGTCCCTGTTTGACAGATGGAGGAGTTGGTGACCTGAGAGGTTTGACAACAGGGATAGTGAGGCCCCCACTTAGATCTAAGACTTCCAGGGCTGTTGTGGACCCATGGAAGTGAGGGAAGCCTGCTGCGTGTACCCTGGTCAACCCTTTGCAGAGTGAAATGTCCACTTCTGTGGCAGAAGGCAGGTTGGAAAAGCCCCAGGAGACAGTGAACATTGTTCTGAAGAAACTGGGAGCCATGTCCCCTGAGAAAAGGCTGAAGGCGACAGATGAGAAAACTGGGGGCAGATTCCATCATTTCAGTTGGAAAAGGGGTTAACCTCGTTGTTTGTTGTTCTAGAGAGCGGAACTGAGGCCACTGTGTGGCTGTCCTGGGGAGGTAGCTCTCTGAGAAGGAAGAAAAAGCGTCAGACTTTACTCACTGGGACATGAGGACTTTGGTTCTGCTATTGCCGCTGTAGGACCTCCAGAAAGTCACTTCCCTTCCCTGGTCCATGAATGCCAGGATACAGGAGAAGTAGGTTGTATGGCTCTGATTCCAAGGAAGAAACACAATTAGAGCAGACTCCAAATGTCCTATGTGTTAGTGAGCTCCCTGTCAATGGACATGACCAAGAGGGACCTCGTTGACTCTCTATCCAGGAAATTCCCTGTGAAATGAGCTGGGTCTCTGGGGTTTCTCCACGTGTAAAGGCCCCAGGTTCTGATGCTAAGGGGCGTTTCTGGCAGCCTCCACACCTGCTGCTCCCTTCCTGCCATTCTTCATCTTCCCACCCAACCTGCTTTTCTCTTCCTTCCTCTCTCCCTCTTCAACATTTCACTTTCCCTCCATCAGCCTTCCTGCCCTTGTTTCTCACTCATTCCTCTCCCCTTTCTCACCTTCGTGTATTGTTGTGAGCGTGGCCTGAATCCCTGGCTATAGCTGGCTGTGAGACACCTTTACCTTGACTAGGGAGAGGATCTGTGTGCTGGGCAAAGTCCCTTTTCATTATTGCCTGGCTTTTTGGCCACCAAACTCCAGGCTTGGGTGAAGTAGGCTGGACTTTGTATGAATCATGAGTCTCTCTTGTCCATCTATCCTGTGGATGGCAATAGATAGCAGTTATGCACCATTCCCTCCTTCCACATCCAGGGCAGACACTAATAATCAATCAGAGCACCCTTCTTCCACTGAGCCCAGATAAAAGATCAGAGTTGGCCAGGCGTGGTCGCTCACGCCTGTAATCCCAGCACTTTGGGAGGCTGAGGTGGGCAGATTACGAGGTCAGGAGATTGAGGCCATCCTGGTTAACACGGTGAAACCCTGTCTCTACTAAAAATACAAAAAAAAAAAAAAAAAAAAAGTAGCCAGGTGTGGTGCCTGTAGTCCCAGTTACTTGGGAGGCTGAGGTGGGAGAATGGTATGAACCCGGGAGGCAGAGCTTGCAGTGAGCCAAGATCGTGCCACTGCACTCCAGCCTGGGCGACAGAGCAAGACTCCGTCTTAAAAAAAAAAAAGCTAGAGTCCTTCCCATATAACCCACGAGGCAGCCACTATCTGTCTATCAGGATTGATATGTGAGTTAAAACCTACTTCCCCGCTGACTGTATCAGTCAAGGTCCCACTAGAAAACAGCACACTCAACTGGTATCCTGGAGAGCCTTTTTCACGAAAGAACTCTCCCAAGAAATGTGTGCAGGGTTAGCAGAACCAAAAAAGCATGTTGAAGCCCTCAGAGATAAGCAGTGGTGGGAATACCTTACTAGCCTTGGGGCTGTATGAGACAAGAGAGAGGAAGGGTAATTTAGAAACATGGAGATAGCTGGAGTTGGTGGACAGGGACCACTTGAAGGGGGATGTGGTTGTAGATGGAGAAACACAGCAATTGCTAAAACTAGGGCCTGATACAGAGAGGGGGGAGGGTAGAGTGGGAACTAAATACCCTGACCTCTAGTTCCTCTCATATGCAGGTTCTCCCAGAGCCTTCCATTGACCAAACAAGGGGAAGCCAGAGACCAAGAGAGCCTGGGGGTGGGGAGCACAATGCCTAGTGGTAAGCTCCTGGGGCACACAGCAGCCTACCTTGGAGAAGGCATGCCACATGGATGTCAGAGCAGGTAGTCCCGTTCCCATTACTCGGTCCTCTCCTGGGAAGTTCTTTTCCTTCTTGGGGTGAGGCAGATGTAAAGTCAGGGCTATAGTAGGGTGCAGAGGGCTCACTTCAGTGGGGCCATTTGAGGAGTTTAGGAAAAAAACTGTTTACCAAAGTCGGCGCAGAATGCAATGGTAGCGTTAAGGTGACAGCCAGCAAATGACAGCCCACCGCCAGATCCAACTCTCTGCCTGGTTATAAAAATAAAGTCAAATTGAAACAGCCATGCCCATTCATTTACGTACTAAGTATGGCTGCTTTTGAACTGCAAGGGAGGAGCTGAGTCATTGTAACAGAGAACCTACAGGTCTGAATGCTCAGAAGGTTTCCTATCCGGCGCTTTACAGAAAATATTTGTGGCCGCCTCCCTTATGGGATGCTGCAACACTTTGAAGATAGCAACAGTGGAGCTGTTACTTTCCTGGGCCTGACATGTCAGAGGAGGGAGCTGCTGCTGCAACAGGACAGGGGAGAGAGTGGAGAGAGCAGCCTGAAGGCGCCTTTGGAAGACGGAGGCAGGCAACCCATGGTCATCCAGGAAGGGAGAGTGAAGACACAGATGCCCTCTGATCTCCCACTAGTGGATGATTCCCATTAGCTGAACCCACCTGGAAGATGGAAAGCAAGGGAGTCCATTGAAAGAGTCCACAGGGTCAACATCCAGACATAGAGCAAGGTAGAAGAGAGACAGAGGGGAATCTGAAGGTGGTGTCTTCAGTTCTTCCAGCATCCCTTTTTTTCCCTCTGTGTCTGGCCTCCGATATGACCATCAGAGAAACCAGGTGTCAGGCAGTCAGATCATTCCTGCTGAGCATCTAAGCTCCATGCTGGTGTTCTCAGTGGCCAACCCCTCTGCCTGCCTCCAGGAACCTTGTGCAACAGCTGAGCGATTATGTGCTTACACTCACCAACCAGACTATGGTCAAGATAGAATTCTAAATGAAGATCGAATTGATAAAGAACCAAATAGTGACCTAAGCCTCGTGGCCAGTGGAGAGGAGGGCAGGTGACAAGGTGTTTGGGTGGAGGCTGCAGGAGGCTGTCATAGAATACTGCAGGGTGACATTGGCTGGCACCCTCAGGCATGGTGTCATGGAGGAAGGTGGCCCCACTAGCATATGAAGGATAGCAGAGTCAGAGCCAGGAAGGGGAAGGAAACAGCTTTTATCGTGAAGCTGCCATGTGCCAGGCACAGTGGCGGCCCATGCTGGGAGGCCAGTGTGCTGAAGTGGCTGTGAGCTCAGCCTCTAAAGTCAGACCATCTGGGTCCAAAAATAAGCCCCACCACCTCCTGGCTGGGAGCAAGACACATCCCCTCCCGCTGCCTGAGTGTCCTGAGGTAGAGTTACTCAGAGAATCCACCTCTTTGGATGGAAAGAGTAAATGATGTGATCTACTGAAGTTCTCAGTATTGAGCAATGCAGAAATCCTAGTGGTACCATTATCCATAGCCCTGATTTTGTCATGTCCTCTGCTGCACGGGACGAGGGGCAGAAATCTCACAGTGGAACAGAAAAAATACAGGGATTTAGGCACTTAGGTTATCTTCACCTCCTCCTGTGTGACCTTGATCCAATTTGTTAACCTCTCTGATCCCAACTACCACACACCCTGTGCTGTGACTAACACCAAACAGATGATAAGTAAATACCAGTGCCCCCTGCACACCCTGCCCTACGAATGTACCTACTTGAGCCAGCTTCCTAGGGTTCCACAGCTTGCCACCAGGACATAGGGCACCTCTGAGCCTTGGCCTGGCACCCACAGATTGGTCTTCTCTTATCATCACTGATGTGGAGCTTTGATGCATGTGTGGGAGGAGTCAGGCACACCTGGGGGTAAGTCTCACCTTGGCTTTCTTGCTGGGGGACCTCAGCCAAGTGTCTCAACCTCTCTGAGTCTCTGTCTATTCTATGGGAGTGATGCCAACCATGTAGTCCTATTGTGGGAATGCAATGTGATCATGGATTTTTTTTTTTTTTTTTTTTTTTTTTTTTTGAGACAGAGTCTCTCTCTGTTGTACAGGCTGGAGTGCAGTGGCGCAATCTCGGCTCACTGCAAACTCCGTCTCCCGGGTTCACGCCATTCTCCTGCCTCAGCCTCCCGAGTAGCTGGGACTACAGGCACCTGCCACGACGTCTGGCTAATTTTTTTATTTTTAGTAGAGACGGGGTTTCACCTTGTCGGCCAAGATGATCTCAGTCTCCCTGACCTCGTGATCCACCCACCTCGGCCACCCAAAGTGCTGGGATTATAGGCGTGAGCCACTGCACCCGGCCTGATCATGGATTTTAATATAATGAAATTCCAGGTCCAGTAAGAATTTAAGGGTCATGGGGGAGTTTAGGAGTAAGGATAGTGCTTGGCACACGGTTGATTCTCCCTAAATGTTTGGTGAATTGTCTTGTGCTGGGTCCTGGGCTGGGGTCTTCAGGTCGATTTCAACCGTGGAGTCAAGGGAAAGTGAAAATCTGACTGAGAGAAGTTACCAGGGATCCAGCACATGCTTGATGTATGGCTGTCCTCTCATTGCACGGCTAGGAAAACTGAGGCTCAGAGAGCTCCCTGGGGTCTCAAAGGATGTGAACTCAGGCCCTGATAAACATGCTTCCCCGTTATGTGTGGATGCAGACAGCACAGGGGGACATCAGAAATCTCTGCCCACAGACTTGTTGCTCTGTCCCTTCTCAGGCCCATTTCTAACTGTCCATTCATTCATTCATTCATTCACCTACTTATTCATTTGACAAATATTTAATTTTTATTTTATTTTAATTAATTTTTTAAGAGACAGAGTCTATTACTGCCACTTGGGCTGGAGAGCAGTGGCGTGATCACAGCTCACTGTAGCCTGGAACTCCTGGGCTCAAGTGATCCTTCTGCCTCAGCCTCCCGCATAGCTGCAAACCACAAGCGTCTGCCACTGCACCTGGCTAATTAAAATTTTTAGACATGGGGTCTCACTATGTTGCCCAGACTCTTCTTGAACTATCGGCTTCAAGTGATCCTCCTGCCTTGGCTTCTGGAAGTGCTGGTGTTTCAGGTGTGATCCACTGTGCCTGGACTGACAAATGTTGATTGAAAGCTAAGTATGTGCCAGGCACCGTGCTAGGCTCTAGGACTACAGAAGTGAATAGAACACATGAAAATTCTGGCCCTCATAGGGGCTATGTTCTGGAGGAGGAGTGGAGTGGGATTGGGAGTTAAGCTGCAATTTAAATAGGGGGTGAGCACAGGCACATTGAGAAGACTTTAAGTAGGTGATGATGTGAGCCACACAGAAGGAAAAGCATTTGAGGCAGAGGGAACAGCATGTGCAAACGCCTTGAGGTGGGAATGTGCCTGGAAGGGTGTATCCTGGAGGTCATTGTAATTGACAGGGAGGATAGAAGGGGAGAGTCGCTAGGACAGGTGGTCATGGGGGGGTGCTATAAAGACTTGGAAATGTATTCTACGAGACAGGTGCTAGGTTACAACTGGACATTGTGGGGTGCAGGGGGGAAGCCTTGAGTGTCCCATGGGACCAGCTCAGATCCAGTATGTGTATGTGGAAAACAGTTTCAAGTCATCTCCTGGCTTTGGGGCTGCCTTTTCTCTCCCCAGCCTCTCTCCCCTCTAAGGATAGACTTGAGATTTTATACTGTGAATTCCAAGTGTCTACGGCCGCCTCATGGGCTTAAAACAGCAGTTGATGAGGCAGGTGTATGTTTTGGGCCTGGACTGGAGTGTGGCGATAAGACCATTTGCTTAAATTAAGGCTTGACAAAGCCTCCCCGGCGGGATTGGCTCCTGGCCCTGGGTCAGTGGAGCTGGCCCAGGGCCTCTGAGGGGCAGGACATGGGGGGTGAGGCCCCACATGGAGTTCCCTCCCATTGTCCCCTTCTGCTAAGGCCCTCTGGGAAGGTTGGCAGCCCCAGGGCTAAGAACAGCCCCTATGACAGCCAGGATTCCCCCTGGAGCCCGAAGCTGAGGGTGATTCTTGGGAAGCGGCTACTGACGTGGCCAGGCCTGGGCTGGAGAGGAAGGCGGGTGGTGGCGGCCAAAGCAGCCACCTCACGTCAGGCCTATTTATAACTCAGGCTTTGCTCCTTACGCACGGAGCCTGTGAGTCACTTGGGGGCCTCGCCAGTGTCTCCCAAGACAGGAGGGGAGGTTGTCTTTCCTTCCCTGCTTTCCCCCAGCCCCTCTTCCCTTTTCCCCACCCTCCCAGCTTCCTGTGCCTTTTTTATTTTATTTTATTTTAACCTTATTTTATTTTATTATTTTTGATACGGAGTTTCGCTCTTGTTGCCCAGGCTGGAGTGCAATGGCTCAATCTCAGCTCACGCAACCTCTGCCTCCCAGGTTCAAGTGAATCTCCTGCCTTAGCCTCTCGAGTAGCTGGGATTGCAGGCATGCGCCACCACGCCCATTTAATTTTGTATTTTTAGTAGAGACGGGGTTTCTCCATGTTGGTCAGGCTGCTCTCGAACTCCCGACCTCAGGTGATCCGCCTGTCTTGGCCTCCCAAAGTGCTGGGATTACAGGCATGAGCCACCGCACCGGGCCACCTTCCTGTGCCTTTGGAAGCTGGAGATCTGATATAATTTGGATGTCTGTCCCCTCCAAATCTCATGTTGAAATGTCACCCCCAGTGCTGGAGGTGGGACCTGGTGGGAGGTGTTTGGGTCATGGGGGCAGATCCCTCATGAATGGCTTGGTGCCCACCCTGGGTTAATCAGCGATTTGTTCACATGAAAGCTGCTTGTTGGTCGGGCGCGGTGGCTCAAGCCTGTAATCCCAGCACTTTGGGAGGCCGAGACGGGCGGATCACGAGGTCAGGAGATCGAGACCATCCTGGCTAACATGGTGAAACCCCGTCTCTACTAAAAATACAAAAAACTAGCCGGGCGACGTGGCGGGCGCCTGTAGTCCCAGCTACTTGGGAGGCTGAGGCAGGAGAATGGCGTGAACCCGGGAGGCGGAGCTTGCAGTGAGCTGAGATCTGGCCACTGCACTCCAGCCTGGGCGGCAGAGCGAGACTCCGTCTCAAAAAAAAAAAAAAAAAAAAAAAAAAGCTGCTTGTTTTGGCCGGGTGCGGTGGTTCATGCCTGTAATCCCAGCACTTTGGGAGGCCAAGGCAGGCGGATCACGAGGTCAGGAGATCGAGACCATCCTGGGTAACACGGTGAAACCCCGTCCCTACTAAAAATACAAAAAATTAGCCAGGCGTGGTGGCGAGCGCCTGTAGTCCCAGCTACTCCTGAGGTGAAGGCAGGAGAATTGTTTGAGCTCGGGAGGCGGAGCTTGCAGTGAGCCGAGATGGGGCCACTGCACCCCAGCCTGGGCGACAGAGCAAGACTCCATCTCAAAAAAAAAAACCAACCAAACAAAAAACTGCTTGTTTAAAACGAGTCTGGTGCCTCCCTCCCCTCTCTCTCTTGCTGCCTCTCTCATCATGTAATGCCAACTCCCCTTCCCGTTCTGCTGTGATTGGAAGCTCCCTGAGGCTTCAGTGGTTGCAGGTGCTGGTGCAGTGCTTCTTGTACAGCCTGCAGAACTGTGAGCCAATTGAAGTTTTCTCTTTTTCTTTTCTTTTCTTTTTTTGAGACGAGTCTCACTCTGTTGCCCAGGCTGGAGTGCAGTGGCACAATCTCGGCTCATTGCAAGCTCCACCTCCAGGGTTCATGCCATTCTCCTGCCTCAGCCTCCCGAGTAGCTGGGACTACAGGTGCCCGCCACCATGCCCAGCTAATTTTTTGCATTTTTAGTAGAGATGGGGTTTCACCGTGTTAACTAGGATGGTCTTGATCTCCTGACCTCATGATCCTCCCACCTTGGCCTCCCAAAGTGCTGGGATTACAGGCATGAGCCACCGTGCCCAGCTGAACTTTTTCCTTTATAATTTACCCAGCCTTAGATATTCCTTTATAGCAACACGAAACAGTCTAATGCAAAGGCCCACACTGCGGGAGACTTTTTCTTAAGATAAAGACTTGGCTGTCGGCACTTGGACGTGTTTCTGTGACCTCCCATTGGGCATGTGATCTCATTAGAGCTGAAATGTTCCTTCTTGGATCTTTGGATCCTGAGATTTCCTTCTTACAGGACTGTGTAGGCATGCTGAGGTCTCAGCTAGTGACATGCTGATAGACGTGGAATGGCTGGCTCCCAGAATAAAAGCCCTGATTTGTAGCATTTGCCAATTTCTGTGGCGTAAACACTCCCATCGCTGCCATTAAGTTATGAATTGGGCTTTGCTGAATGCAGAGTCAGGAAGAGATGTTCACCAGGGACTCTCAGAAGATGATGAGTGGTGACTTCAGCACAGCAGCGGGGCCCAGCCAGCTCTTGGGCTCACCAGCTTCCAGGATGTGAAGCTGCCTAAGCAGCCTTCATCTCGTCATCTCAAAAATGTACCACTTCTCTGTATTGGGAACATTCCATGTCCTCCCGCTATCTATTTGAAACAATATGTTATTGTTGGCTGGGTGCAGTGGCTCACGCCTGTAATCCCAACACTTTGGGAGGCCGAGGCAGGTGGATCACGTGAGACCAGGAGTTCAAGACCAGCCTGGTCAACAAGGCGAAACCCCGTCTCTACTGAAAATACAAAAATTAGCCAGCCATGGTGGCATGTGCCTATAATCCCAGCTACTCGGGAGGCTGAGACAGGAGAATCAATTGAACCCAGGAGGCGGAGGTTGCAGTGAGCCGAGATCACGCCACTGCACTCCAGCCTGGGCAGCAGAACAGGACTCTGTCTTAAAAAAAAAAAAAAAAAAAAAAAAAAAAAGAGGCCGGGCGCAGTGGCTCAAGCCTGTAATCCTAGCACTTTGGGAGGCCGAGACGGGCGGATCGCGAGGTCAGGAGATCGAGACCATCCTGGCTAACACGGTGAAACCCCGTCTCTACTAAAAACTACAAAAAAACTAGCCGGGCGAGGTGGCGGCGCCTGTAGTCCCAGCTACCTGGGAGGCTGAGGCAGGAGAATGGCGTGAACCCAGGAGGCGGAGCTTGCAGTGAGCTGAGATCCGGCCACAGCACTCCAGCCTGGGTGACAGAGCGAGACTCCGTCTCAAAAAAAAAAAAAAAAAAAAAAAAGAAACTATATAATATTATTGTTAACTGTGGTCATCATACAGTGCTATAGAACACTAGAACTTACAAAAGCTTAACATGCACCTCTTATATGGCATACCATTATACTCTAGGTATCAGGCAGGGAATGAAAATGCATGTCCATTCAAGACTTTTGCATAAAAATTAATAGCTGTTTTACTTATAATAGCCACCGCCTTCTCTTCAAGTCACTGAAGGGCAGCTACTTCCAGGCTTACAAGGCCTTGAAGAAGTCCTGGTCAGGCCAGGTACAGTGGTTCACGCCTGTAATCCCAGCACTTTGGGAAGCTGAGGGGCGGATCACAAGGTCAGGGGTTCGAAACTAGCCTGGCCAACATGGCAAAAGCCCGTCTCTACAAAAAATTAGCCGGGTATGGTAGCACGTGCCTGTAGTCCCAGCTACTCAGGAGGCTGAGGCAGGAGAATTGGTTGAACTCAGGAGGCGGAGGTTGCAGTGAGCCAAGACTGCACCATTGCACTCCAGCCTGGGCAACAGAGCAAGACTCCATTTCAAAAACAAAAATGAAAACAAAAACTGCTGGTCAGCAGTTGCTCTGACAGCTGGGATAGGGGGTGGGTGTCTCTTAGGTGGGGTCAGTGAAGCGTTGCTCAGAAGGCTTGGCCAACCAGGGCTAGAAGTGAGAAAAGCCAAAGGCGGAAGAGACACATTCTTCCACTAAAGACCACTTCTACTAAGACCTTGGTATATTTCCTCCCACTTGATTTTCTACAGGAAGCCTTTTGTTGTTCATTTTGGACAGCTTTGGTGTGTGCAACATTGTACTCAATCTTACTCACTTTACAAGCTGAGACAAGCACCTTCCAATGTTTCTGCAAATGTTTCCCAAACAACTCTCATACACTGCAGGGGTGGGGATGTGGACAAGGATATAGTCACTTTGGAAAATAGTTGGAAAGTTTCTGTGTTGTTTTATGTTTGCTCGTTTGTTTGTTTTTGAGACCAAGTCTCACTCCATTGCCCAGGCTGGAGTGCAGTGGCACCATCTTGGCTCACTGCAACCTCCGTCTCCCAGATTCAAGCAATTATCCTACCTCAGCATCCCAAGTAGCTGGGATTACAGGTTCCCGCCACCACGCCCAGCTAATATTTGTATTTTTAGTAGAGACAGGGTTTTGCCATGTTGGCCAGGCTGGTCTCGAACTCCTGACCTCAGGGGATCCACCTGCCTCGGCCTCCCAAAGGGTTGGGATTACAGATGTGAGCCACCTTTCTGGTAGGAAAGTTTCTTTAAAAAAAAAATTAAAGATAAAGTTATCATACTACGCAGCAATTTCACTCAGAGGAAGCTACATGACTTTGTAGCAACATTATTCATAGTGCCCCTAAAGTGGAAACAGTCTAACTGCTCATCACCTGTTACATGGATTAAGAAGAAAAAAAAAAAAAGCAAAAACCGGTCTAACCATGCAACAGGAATGCAATTGAGCAACAGAAAGTAATGAGGGGCTGACACACAGGAACATGGATGAATGTCAAAAACATTATGCAAAGTGAAAGGGGTCAGAGGTAAATGACCAAGTACTTTACGATTCCATTATAGCGAATGTCCAAAAAGGGCAAGTTTATAGAGACAGAGACAGAGAGTAGATTTGTGGTTGCCTGGGGCTGAGGGAGGGAACAACTAGTGACAGTAAATGGGCATGAAGAGAAGAGTTTTTTTGGGGGGTGATGAGAATCTCTTTTCTCTTCTTTTTTTCTTTTTGAGATGGAGTCTCGCTCTGTCGCCCAGGCTGGAGTGCAGTGGCGCGATCTGGACTCATTGCAAGCTCCGCCTCCCAGGTTCACGCCACTCTCCTGCCTCAGCCTCCCGAGTAGCTGGGACTACAGGCACCCGCTACCACACCCGGCTAATTTTTGTATTTTTAGTAGAGACGGGGTTTCACCTTATTAGCCAGGATGGTCTAGATCTCCTGACCTTGTGATCCGCCGGCCTTGGCCTCCCAAAGTGCTGGGATTACAGGTGTGAGCTGCTGCACCCGGTGGGAATGATAAGAATTTCTAAAGTTAGATTGTGGTGACAATTGCACAACTCTGTAAATTTATTAAAAATCATCAAGTTGAAACTTACAAGGGATGAATCTTATGACATACAAATTATACCCCAATATAGCTGTTTAAAAACAAATACCCAAAGGATTATACAGCATTCTACTATAAAGACATATGCACACATATGTTTATTGCAGCACTGTTCACAATAGCAAAGACTTGGAACGAACCCATATGCCCATCAATGATAGACTAGATAAAGAAAATGTGGCACAGGTACACCATGGAATACTATGCAGCCATAAAAGAGAATGAATTCATGTCCTTTGCAGGGACGTGGATGAAGCTGGAAACCGTCATTCTCAGCAAACTAACAGAGGAACAGAAAACCAAACACCACATGTTCTCACGCATAAGTAGGAGTTGAACAATGAGAACACATGGATACAGGGAGGGGAACGTCAGACACCGCGGCCTGTGGAGGGGTGGGGGACTAGGGGAGGGACAGCATTAGGAGAAATACCTAATGTCAATAATGGGTTGATGGATGCAGCAAACCACCATGGCACGTGGATACCTATGGAACAAAACTGCATGTTCTACACATGTACCCCAGAATTTAAAGTATAATAAAAACAAAGAAAGAAAAGTTGTAACTTTGGCTGGGAAGTAACAGGTGTAAATAAACAAGGAAATACATTAATAATATGGAGATAGGGCAAGTAAAAACAATGCTTGCTAAACACTCTGTTTGATGGATTCATACTGTTACTGAGAATTGGATGTACTCTATTTGACATTCTCTAGTTATTGGACATCGTGTCTGCTCTTTCAATGCTACAGTCAGCACGGTGATGAAATGTTCTGGTTTAGGATTACTTCCTCAAACTTGTTTCCCAGAAAAGGGCTTTCTAGGTCAAAAGTTATGAAAATTTTCTAAGGCTCTCAATATGATGACAAATTATTTCTTCAAGCGTGGGACAGATGGAGAGCTACGGTTTCCTGCCCTCACCTCATCTCCCAACTATGTTACCAAGGTCTCCCTCCACAAAGAAAACCCCATGATTCATGGTGTTAGAAGTAAGAATAGTGGTTTCCCGGCCAGGTGCGGTGGCTCACGCCTGTAATCCTAGCACTTTGGGAGGCCGAGGAGGGGCGGATCGCGAGGTCAGGAGTTCGAGATCAGTCTGGCCAACATGATGAAAACCTGTCTCTACCAAAAATACAAAAAATTAGCTGGATGTGGTGGCATACACCTGTAATCCCAGCTAATCCGGTGGCTAAGGCAGGAGAATTGCTTGAACCGGGGAGGCGGAGGTTGCAGTGAGCCGAGATTACGCCACTGCATTCCAGGGCAACAGAGCAAGGCTCCATCTCAAAAACAAAACAAAACAAAACGAAAAATAAACAAGAATAGTGGTTTCCCTTGAGGAAATATAACCAGAAGGGAGCATGAGGGAAGTTCTAGGTCTCTGTTCACTTTTTGAACTGAGATGTGATTTACATACAGTAAAACGTCCAATCTTAATTGTACAGCTGGGTGAAGTTTTGCATATGATACACTTATGCAGTCATCCCTCAGATCAAGATACAAGGCATTTCCTGAACCCCAGAAAGTTCCCTCATGCTTCTTTTCAACCAAAAGCTCCTCTGACCTCCTTTACCATAGATTAGATTTGCCTGTTCTTGAACTTCTTATAAATAAAATTATAACTTTAAAATCGTGATCAGGGTGTAGTTATATTGGTGTGTTCTTTCTGTAAGAGCCACTGAGTTATACCTTATGATCATATATTTTTTTTGATTGTATGTTATATCTCAATAAATGTGTGGGGCCAAGAGGAAGAATATTTCAGGGCATTGTTCACTCTGTGGCCTGCGTTGTCCTGCCTGACCATCCTCCGTGCAGGGGTAGCTGACAGGGCCTATACCTGACTGTGCCCATTCCCCCATGGGGTCTTGGTTTATGGCGTTGGTGGGGTGGGAGTAGGGCTGTGCCCATGAGCTAACCTGTCTCTCCCTTCTCTCCCCACTGTGTCCCTGTGTGTCAGTTCTGTTTCTATCCATCTCATGTGCTGTGTGTGTCTGTAACGCCTCATTCCGTGCTGTCTGGCAGGAAGCTCCATCTCATCTCGTCATCTCACGGCCCTGGCACTGCCTCAGCATGGCCATCTCATCACGCCTCGCCCTGTGGGAGCAGAAGGAAAGTGACACTCACGGCTGGGGCTGCAGCCATCCTCAGGGACTGACTCGACCCTCGGGAGACAAGTCCAACCTTTCCCACCTTGAGTGGGGAGTCTGATGTCCAGCCCTCCTTGTAGCATGTGCAATCCCACCTTCAACCTTCTCCCAGCCAGCTCTGCTAGTCTTGGCCTTTCCAACCCAGCTGGACACTGATGGCCATACCCTTGACTCCCCCCAGGGCTGCCTGGTCATTTCCGGTTCCTCAGGTGGTGGTGGGGCAATGGGGGGGGGGGGTAGACCAGCTGTCCCAGCTCAATCCTCATGGCAGCTCTGATGAGCACTGGAGTTTGGGTGGGAGGAAGGGCACATGGGGGGCAGAGGCAGGGCTGTCAGCTGCCAGGTTTATGCCACAGGGGTGGGTTTCTGTGGTCCCTGCCTTCGGGCACCACAGAGAACTGGAAACGGGCTCTCCTTATTCCCCTTTTGTACTTTTCATGATATGCTACGAAGGGCTGCCTCTTTCTAAGATGCCTGTTACCTCCTGCACCCTCACTCCACCTTGTGCATGTGATCTGATGAATTGCAGGTGGGAGGGTGAGAAGCTACTTTCTGGCTGCCTCCTGCCTGCCCCTGCCTCTCCCAGCCTGATCCAAAGTGGTGTTGGAAGCTGCAGAGTGTGTCTTAAGACACCTGCTGAGTGTGCCTTAAGACTGTCTCTCAGCCAGGTGCGGTGGCTCACGCCTGTAATCCAGCACTTTGGGAGGCCGAGGCAGGCAGATCACGAGGTCAGGAGTTCGAGACCAGTCTGGACAACATAGTAAACCACGTCTCTACTAAAAATACAAAAAACTAACCAGGTGTGGTGGTGTGTGCCTGTAATCCCAGCTATTCAGGAGGCTGAGGCAGGAGAATCACATGAACTCAGGAGACAGAGGTTGCAGTGAGCCGAGATCACGCTATTGCAGTACAGCCCGGGTGACAGTGCAAGACTCCGTCTCAAAAAAAAAAAGACTGTCTCTCACTTATGAAGTGTCTTCAGTCCCAGATCAGAGTGGAAAGAAGGGAAATGATGTTGATGTGGGCCCTGCAGTGCTGCCCTTGCTTCTCTGTCCCTGGGCAGAGGTCTGCATCCACCAGCTTTATCCCATGGCCTTGTCTGCCGGCCTTTCCTATCTCCTTTGAATTCCTCCCTTATCAGTTGGGTTGCAGACAGCAAGTCTTTACCACACATGCACAGAGGTTCTTGATAAGGAGGCTATTTTAAAACAACATGGAGCTCTTCCATATAAAGTACTGGTGACTTTTTTTTTCTTCTCATGGGCTGTCACTGATGCAGGCTAAAGACATACTTCAGTCGCCCGCAGCCGGTCCCATGCCTCAGCCTCCAAGTTGCTATGGCCTACAGAGGGGTCTCAGCTGTACCACAAGTCCAGCTAGTGCTGGCCTAGGCCATATTTCTGGGGGGGTAAAATACCTGGTCCAACCTGCCTGTTCTAGGACCCAGTGTTAGAGAGCCCCTGGCTGGCCGAGTCCTGGTTTAAGGACCATCAGGAAGCCACAGCACTGTGTCAGTTGAGTGGGTTGGAGCCACAGAGTCAGATCCTTATATACATCATGGCTATAAGTGCTTCCCTATCTTACCATGTTCCTGGCGCACAGTAAGTGATGAATTGGTTCATCTGTTATGTTAACTATAAGCTGAGGGGGACCAGGAGAGTGTGGATGATTCCCTGCGATATCCACCCCTTTCTGGAAACCGGAAAACCTCCTTTCAGAGCAGGTCCTCCTAGAAATGGGCATGTCCCATGGCAAGGAAGGGAACCAGCAGCCTTGACCATGCAAGTGACTGTTCGTATCACAAGGAGACGGGATCCAGGCAGAAATCACATTGACCCGCATAATTCCGGGCTGCCCCTGCGTTCCATTTTCATGCACTGTCTCAGGGACCTCCCTGAGTCCTGCTGGGCCTCACCTGCTTGGCTGTGGCTTCTCATACATGGGCTTGGTCAAGTATGTCCTCCTCTGCCCCCTCCCAGGCTCCATTGCAAACTTCTTGAAGGGCAGCTTGCTGCTGCTGGTTGACTCACTGAGCTCTCTCTTTCCTTGCTTCTGCAAAACAGATTCGGGAAGAGGACAAGAGCCCTCCACCGTCCTCGCCCCCTCCCCTTTTCTCTGTCATCCCAGGGGGCTTCATTAAGCAACTGGTCCGGGAGACTGAAAAAGAGGCCAAGGAAGCGAGACAGAGGAAACAGTTAGCTCTCGCCGCTCCGGAACGAGAGGTAAGTGGTTCCTAAGAAGGGGGACCAGATGCGTTTCCATTCTCATCATGCTGTCTTGTGAGCTTCCTCTGAGTCATTTGTCATCCTGCCTTTGCTCCTGCTATCCTGGCTTTGAGGAATGTCGTTTATTCAACTTGATCTATTGAGCTCTTGTGTACCCTTCAAAACCCAGCTCAAAGAGCACATCTCTGGAAAGTTCTTCCATTGTCTTCCTTCTCTGAATCTTGCTGCACTTTCTATGCCTGTCTTAATTGTGGCTGGTTGGCATAGTACTTATTTGATTATATGACTTATTTGACTAGGAATTCCTTAAGCATGGAGTCTCACTCTGTCGCCCGGGCTGGAGTGCGGTGGCGCGATCTCCGCTCACTGCAAGCTCCACCCCCCGGGTTCACGCCATTCTTCTGCCTCAGCTTCCCAAGTAGCTGGGACTACAGGCCCGCTACCATGCCTGGCTAATTTTTTTTTGTATTTTTTAGTAGAGACGGGGTTTCACCGTGTTCGCTAGGATGGTCTTGATCTCCTGATCTCGTGATCCGCCCGCCTCAGCCTCCCAAAGTGCTGGGATTACAGGCGTGAGCCACCGCGCCTAGCCTACTTGACCATCCTAGCGAACACTATTTTTATAGAAAAGGAAACCTAGATACTGGCTAAGATGTATAGTTGGTTCACTTTAAGCAGAAAGCTATTGAGTTGGTACTAACTGGTGTAGTTGCATTGATTGTTAAAATATTGAATCCTTCATACCAGGTGGTAAATGGTTGAAACCCTTGGGCCCCCAAGTGCCCTCCAGCTGCTGTGTTTACCCAGGTCCCTCTCCTGAGTCCCTTGGAATGGCTACAATCCAATAATTACAGGGTTAATGCTTGGCACAGGTAGGAACCTCAGTACCTTCCTCCTGCTGGTGTCCCTCCTGATTGGTTGATGTCCACTAAAAATCCTTAGCTATTCTGAATAGCGCTGCTGGATTGAAGCAATAGTTGAATACAATGTGGCCCCTACGCTTTAAGGATTTGTAAACTTGTCCCTGGTGGTGGCCAGTACTATTTCTCTCCTGTCCTCTTTAGCCTTGGAACCTGAGCAGGATGACAAGGCAGACCATGAGAGAGGCAGGCTTAGAGTGCAATGCATCTTGGGAGTATCCCTGTGTTAGGCAGAAAGGGCATCTCTTTATGTCTCTCCAGTGCCCCCTTCAGACAAGATGAATGCTGCAATGCCTGGGCTGAGAGGTCTGGTGGCCTCAGGGCCTGGTGTTGGCTTGAGCCCAGTGACCCATCCTGGCTCTTTCTTCCCCTCCCCTTCAGTTTTGGTTTGCTCGGCTAGTCCCACATGTGCCTGCACCTGTCCGATGAATGACTTCGATGCATTAGAGAGGTCCTCCAGCAGCTGAACAGCAGCAGCTGCTGAAATACCTCAGCCAAGTCTTTCTTGGGGAGGTTGACAGGGAGGACAGGCTCTGTTCCCACTCTTGCCTGACCTAAGGCATAAGTGGGGGCCAAAGCTGACCCCAGCAGGCTGTTGTTAGGTTATGATGAAATGTTACTGTGTGCTGTTTATCACCAGACAATGCTTCTGTACTGCTCATGGGCTCATTCGATACCCGTGCAGCAATGCAGGTGGATGGGATTCTACCCATTTATCACAAGTGGAGACTGACTTCAAAAGAGGTCAAGTGATTTTCCCAAGGTCATAAGACCAGATAGAGGCAGAGCAAGGAGGGGAGCCTGTGTGTTCACTTCTCTCACAATATGCCTGGAAAAGGACCAGTCTGGTGAGTGAGGTGGCTGGGGTGGTGCCACAGAGACCTGTGGGGAAAGGGCTCTGTGAGATTGACACCAGCAGTGCTGGTGTCACTGGGAGCAAGTAAAGAGGCAGAGCTAAGCCATGGATGGGGACAAACAGTTGCTGCTGTGCCTGGATGGAGATTCACAGCCAAGATGCAGGATGGCGCTGAGCCTCAGCCCACAGCAGGTGGCTGGACCATGGGCCAAGATATTCCTGGGGCTGGAGCAAGGGAGCCTCAGGACATGTTTCCACAAGGCAGCAAGCTCTGGCTGGTTCCTGCCAATTTAACTTTCTTGTCCCAATCAGTAAATAACTCTGTACTCTCTTGCCTTGTCCCAGCACAACTGTTTCATTTGATCCTCATCTAATCCTTGCAAGAAGCCATCAGAATCCATCCCATTTCGCAGGAATGGAAAACAAGGTTTAGGGAGGTGACCCGGTTCTCCTAAGGCTACCCAGCCGGTGAGGAAGAGGGAGAGGCTGGAATAACACCGGAGTGGAAAGTAGCCCGTATTGAATGTCAAGGAGACCTAGATTCCAGCTCTGGCCTTGCCACTTTTTGTGGTCCTGGCTAAACCCCTTCCCCTTTGTTGGCCTCAGTTTACTCATCTATAAAAATGTGCTTTAGTTTCCTATTGGCCCCAGTGATTCTAGAGGTGCTGTTTCCTCTATATGCTAAGAAAGGTGGCAGGGTGGGGCGACCAAAGACTTTGATGACTTTGAAGATCCAAAGGAAGAGAATTCATGGGCATATGAGGGTGGGGTGGGAGGAGGCTGGCACGAATTATCTTGTTTGGCCCACCCCACGTTACTGTCTCCTCTGTGGTGGTTGGTTAAAAATAAGGCACTGACTCACTTTTTGATATGGTGTAGACAGTGGTGAGATTTGCCAAGTGCAGTCAATCCCCCTTCCAAGGCTATGTCCTGCCTTCCCCCAGAAGGTCAGGAGGAGCTACTCGGCCATGGGCCCCAGAGTCGTGATGCTGAGCTCCAGCTGTACCTCATAATCACCCGGGGAGTCACAACCCAGACAGACTAAACCAGAGTCTCTGGGAATAAGGCCAAGGCATTAAGGTTTTTTAAAGTACCCCAGGAGATTCCAGAGAGCCCTAGAAAGACAAGGAAGGGCGTCTAATATGCAGCAGTTAAAGGCACTGGCTTTGGAGTCAGAGAGAACTGGTTTTACATTGCGTCTTTGTAGCTGGGTCTCCTTACATCTTTGCATCTGCTTCTGTGCTTGTAGAATGGGGAGAAGTTCAGAATCTACTCCAGTTGTTCCTTAGGAGAATTAAATAGGAGATTGCATGATGGTGATACAGGGCTCATTGCAAGGAAGATATAAATGATAGATATTATTATTGTCATTATTACAAAGATGAAAACAGAGACTTTGCTGTGGCATCAGCCACCTAAAACAGGAGAGAGACACAGATAAAAGCCAGAACGGAACGCAGAAGGTGGCCTCGCTGTGACTAGCATAGTGCTCTGGGACTTTGTGCAAGCTTGGAACAATTTCTGATTGAGGTCTTCAGGCAAAGATGTGTAGAGAGGAGCTACAGGAGATATTTGAGCTGGGTATAGAAGATGAGTAGACCATGGGCAAGTGAAGAGGGGAAAGGGCACTCTGGGCAGCAAGCTCAGAACAGGCAACAGCCTGGAAGCAGGGGAGAGTCAGGTGGGAGAAGGTGACCAGTACAGTTCATGCATGGGAACGAGTAGGGACAATAAATATGGTCAGATGGCAGGCTGGGGTTCCTTACTGAGGAATTTGAAAGACCAAGGGTGGTGCCAAATGATTTTCCTATAGGCTGTGGGCAGCTACCCAAATATTTTGATCTGGTTTAAAATGGCTGGCAGCAAATTGAAGGGACAGCAGTTCACAGGCTGTGGGGTGAGGAATAGCAGACATGGGTTTGGAAAAAGAGACACAGATGTGAAGCTTGGCAGGGTGGAATCAACATGCTCCTGGGACTGGTTTGAACGCAAGAGGAGGGGGAGAATCCCAGATTCCCAGGCACGGGTGTCTGTGAGGCTGTGCTAGCATTGTCCAGGATGGAAGAACCCAGGCTAGGGTTGGTGGTGAAGCGAGACATCAGGGTGGAACTTGCTTATGAGGTTGAAGTCTTTTTCTGCAGAGATGGAGGCACAGCTGGACCTGTGAGCTCTTCAGGCCACAGCCAGGCTGGTTTGAGGATGAAGCTCTGTGCAAGGCTAAAATTACAAGGCAGTAAAAAGGCCTGGGAAGGGAGCAGACAGTGGAAACCCCTTGGGTGTTATGCAGCCACCAATGTCTAGGTCAGGCAAGAGTGGGGGACCCCAGGGGCAGAAACCAGAGCCCTCAGCTGGTATGGGAAGTGTGATATGGGGACCAGGGCAGTGGAAGTAGCTCAGTCTGTTCCTCTCTCTGTGATCTCAAAAGTGCATTTCCACATCTCATCCTATTAAAGATCTGAATGGTCAGGTGGTATTTGCCTGCATTGGGGAAACCCAAAGCCCAGAGAGAAGAGATGGTAGCCCAGATAGAGATAGAGAGGAAGTCTTGCTGGAGAGTGTTAGAGGCAAGATGAGAACAGGTCTTCTAGTGACAGGCCCTGAGTCCTTTCCTGGATCCCCTACTGGCCCAGGAAGAATCCACACAGAAATAACAACAGTAGTAGCAGTAGCTACTGTTATTGAGAACACACTATGTGCTGGGCTCAGTTTCTACATATTCTCACACATTCTCACACCTAACCTGCAAGGTGGGCTTTTATCATCCTCATTTTATTGATTAAAAAACAGACTCAGAGAGGAGAAGTCATTTAGCTGAGGTCACACAGCTATAGAGTGTCAGAGTCAGGAGTTGAACTTGGTTCTGTTGGGCTCCAAAATCCACTCCTTCCACTCCATCACTTAACTTTGAGGGGCTGGGCCAAGGTCAAGGGTGCTAGGCTTGGCTATGCCTGTTGAATCTGGAGGTGCTCGAGCATCTGTGGAAGGATGAATGGAGAAGTGAACAACGAAATGAATCAATACGCGTGAGTGAATGGCAACGCCGTCAGGTCAGCAAGCAGCTATGTAGGCATGGTTGTGTTCTCTCTCCTAGACCCCAGAAATTTCCATCAGTGAACCCAACAGCAAGTCCAGCAGTGGCACCAGATCTGGAAGCCAGCAGATCTCTCAGGACAACCAGTCAAGCTCTCCTGGGAGCTCAGACATTCTGAGCAAGGAAAGCGAGGGGACCGGCAGCCCCAACCCTGAGCGGATGACCAGCATCAATGGTGAGAAGGCCCAGGAACTGGGCTCCACTGCAACACCAGCCAAAAAGACCCTCCCCTTCAAGAGGGGCATGAGGAGGGGTGATGTGTTGTTGATGGTGGCCAAGCTGGACCTGGACTCAGCCAAGCCAGAGAGGACTCATCCCCATGACACGTCCCCTTGCAAGACCCCTCCCCCAGTCACAGACACTGGAAAGGAAAGGAAAGGGGAGACCTCTAGGGCTCCTTGTGGCCCCCAGGCCAGCACTGAGATCTTGGCCCCGAAAGCTGAGAAGACCCGGACTGGGGGTCTTGGGGACGCAGGCCAAGGAACTGTGGCACTGAAAAAAGGCGAGAAGGGTCAAAGCATAGTGGGGAAGGGGGGTGGGACCCCCAAAACCAAAGAGCTGAAAGAGGCTGAGCCCCAGGGCAAAGACAGGCAGGGGACCAGGCCCCAAGCCCAAGGGCCCAGCGAGGGGGTGCGACCAGGGAAAGCAGAGAAGGAGGGAGGGGAGCCCACAAGCCCGGTGGAAAAGGAGAATGTCTCCAAGAACGTAGGGAGTGAAGGGAAGCACATAGGGCCCCACATCCCTGGGAGAAAGTGGGGAGGTTTCCTGGGAAGAAGGAGTAAGTGGGATGGTCCCCAGAATAAGAAGGACAAAGAAGGGGTGCTCTTAAGTAAGGCAGAGAAGACAGGTGAGCCTCAGACCCAGACAGAGAAGAAAAGCCAAATGCAGGGTGAGTTGGGGGATGATCTGAGAATGGGGGAGAAAGCAGGTGAGCTTCGGAGCATGACTGGGAAGGCAGGTGAGTCCTGGGATAAGAAGGAAAAGATAGGGCAACCCCAGGGTAAGTCCGGGAAGGCAGGCGAAGCTCGGAGTCAGACGGAGAAGGGCTGTGAAGCCCCAAAGGAGGTGAGCACGATGGTGGAGTCACCAGTGGCTGCTGGGAAGGGAGGCTGGTCAGGAAGAAGTGGGCAGGAAGCAGAGGGGCCCTGCTCAAGAGAAGATGTTGGGTCTGGTGCCCTGGAGACAGAGCTGGAAGGACCCAGCCAGCCAGCTCTGGAGAAGGATGCGGAAAGGCCTCGGATACAGAAGGAGAACCAAGATGGGCCAGCCCCCCAGGAGGCGGGCAAAGGAGGCCAGAGCAGAAACTCAGAGCAGGTGAGGGGGCTGCGGCCCTGGGAGCGCGGAGGGGCAGACAGGCCCCCTCAGAGATGGAGGGATGGGAAAGATCTGCCCCCAGGGATGGGCAAGGGGTGGACGGGCGGTGGGCAGGGAATTGGAGAGGTGTGGCTGGAACTGCGAGGCACCCAGAGGAGGGGACGAGCACTTCCTTCATGAGCAGAAGTCCTGAAGTTTCCATTGCACCTGCCCTGGAGTGGAATTCCCCACGGAGTGAGGGAAGGTCCCCAAAACGTGAGGTGTCTCCTCATGGCTGACATGGTAGAGCTTGCTTATGATGTCACACCACAGCTTTCAGACTTGGAATGGCATAAAAGCAGATTGTTAAAAATGCAGATTCCTGGGGCTAGCCATGGAGTCTCTTTACAAAGACCAGGAGTGGGGCCCAGGAATCTGCATTTATTTATTTATTTATTTGAGATGGAGTCTTGCTCTGTCACCCAGGCTAGGGTGCGGTGGTGTGATCTCAACTCACTGCAAACTCCGCTTCCTTGGTTCCAACGGGAATCTGCATTTAAATAAGCACACTCCCTCTCCCGTTCTCCCCCAGGAGATTCTGATTTGGATGGCCCCAGACCACACTGTGGGAAACCCCTGTGGAAGGTGGAAGGTGGGCAGTGGTGCCATTTGCTGGTTTAATTTATGTGATCTTGGTTCTCAGGCTCCCGAGGACAGATGGTATGAGGCAGAGAAAGTCTGGCTGGCTCAGAAGGACGGATTTACTCTTGGTAAGTAGGGGTGTTAGCACCTTTGGAGGGTCTGAGTCTTCTCTTGTGCCCCCTACTGCTGCCAGCCATATGTTCTAGGTCCTGATTACACTTTGAGCGTCAGGAGGGGAGAGGAGCAGTGGAGACTGTCTTTCAAAGGCATTTGTGTCTTGACAATGAGTTATTTACTTACTGAAACCCATTAATGCAACATGCATGCTTGCTTTCTATGGTGTTCTTGAAGGAACCCAGAGTCAGGTACAAGTGGCCCGATAGATTTGATCTCATAAGTCTACTTTTGTCGATTGGTTGTGGCTGATCACTGCACTCTACTGAGAAGTGATTTTGAGTCCCAGTCTGAAGATGGCTGGGAAGAGTGGTTGATTAGTGATGTCTGCCATGGGCACTGGAGGGGGAAATGGCAGCTTGTATGCCATCATCTGCCATTCCAGGTCTGTGTATGAGATAGATCAGTGTACCCAACTGTCTGGGTGCCTACTCTGTGCCTGGCACTGTGACAGCTGGTAAAAGCCTAAGGTGAGTCAGACTGAGCCTGACCTTAAAGGATTTGGGGTCACAACTCAGAAAGCTCCAAGTGAATAGACCCCAAATGGAGAAGATGTAGCCTCTTTCTGACCTGTCCCAAGCCTCCTCCCAAGCTTGCTGGCCCGGCTTAGAGCCTCTCTTATCTCCTGCCCTCGCCTCTTTCCCCTCTTCCCCTCCCACCTCCTCCCTTTTCCCCTTCTCTCTCTGGGATGTCCAACCAGCTACGGTGCTAAAGCCAGATGAGGGAACAGCAGACCTGCCGGCAGGAAGGGTGAGACTTTGCATTGATGCTGACAAAAGTATCACTGAGGTGGATGAGGAGCATGTCCATCGGGTGAGTCCCCTGTCCCGCTGCCCCCCAGCTCCACACCCTCTTTCCCCAGCCCTGCAAGAGGTTTCCTTGTACCTGACTACCAATACCATTTTGGCTTGATGCCCTGTAAGGAGTTATAGCAAAGAACCCCACTGAACACATTGCTTTGCTGGAGGGATACTGTTAGGGGGTCATTCACCCTTTCCTGTGGTTTCTCTTAATGAGGACACATCAAGGGACATGTTTGTCAGGTCTTGGAACTGGGAGTTCTTCTGATGGACCCCCAAAAATGACTGCTTTTAATTTTATACATATTGCAAATCATACTACAGAGCATGCTTCTGTTTTCACTCTGGCTGCCAGGGAACTCAGAGCCAAATTTGCTGCTTGCCCTTAACCACAGCATAGGTTCCAATGGCCTATATTTTGGCATCAAACTTTCTTTCAGCTTTGCTCTTTAAATTGTTTTGAATACATTTTTTGTTGTGCACCATAAATCCTTTTGAGGACAAATCACAGTGTAATGATAGAAAAAAAAGGTTCTATCATGCCCTTTCCACCTCCTCACAGCCTGATAATTTAGAAGGAGTTTTCCTCCTTGCTCATTTGCATTCCTTTCTGCTCCTCCTCTGCCCACCTCAGGCTTCCTCTCCCACATTGGGCGTTTACAAAGGCTCAGTGGCCTTGCAAGAAAGGCTGATCCATGAGAGGGCTCAAGCTTGGCCCAAACCCGAGACTACTAGGTTCAGAAAACTCCCTGAAGCTGGAGAGAATGATAGGACGCCTCTTAGAATAGATGTTTCAAGAAGCAGCTTCACACACCCCTTGCTTCTAAGGGTTTGGATGGTTTCCTAGGAATCAGTGCATGATGGGCTATGAGACCAGTAAGGCGGTTTGGCCATTGGCCTCCTCTCCTGGGTATCACGGAGCATATTGACAGCTTCTCCATAAGACCCAGAAGAGAAGGAAATGGCAGTGAATGCTCGCACACACTGGAGCATCACCTGTCTTTTTGTGGTGTTTGAGATTCAGAAAGTGCTTTGAATTTTGTCAAGTCTGCCTTGGGAGCGTCTGCCCTCATGGTGCACCGAGTGCAGGACCACAGCAAAGAGGGGTTGCCTCATAGGTTGCACAGAGGACAAGGAGAAGGGATGGCCCTGTTTTATTCGTAGGGCTTCATCACTTCCCATGCAGAGTCCCTGTGCTCTGTTCTGGTCTTTGGCACATAGCTCTCAAAAGGAGGGCTGTGTGTGTGTGTGTGTTGGGGGCCCAGGAGGCCAGAGGAGACTCTTTGTGACGGTTTCACAGGCCAACCCCCCTGAGCTGGACCAGGCCGAGGACCTGGCCTCTCTCATCAGTGTCAACGAATCCAGTGTCCTGAACACGCTTCTGCAGCGCTACAGGGCTCAGCGGCCGCACACCTGCACGGGACCTGATCTGATCGTCCTTCAGCCCCGGGGGCCCTCGGTGCCGTCTGCAGGGAAGGTGAGGTGGGACCATGGGGGCAGCGCTGGGGAGCTGAGGGCAGGAGGGTCTGGGGCGATCCCTCTGCATCTGAGGTGACAGTAGAACCATGAGAGCCCCCTGTCTACCTGTCTGCAAGCAGCGTCCTTCTCGCGGCATTGTGGGCATCCTGTGGCGTGGACCATGAGATTACCCCATTCCCTGGGTGGAAAGATCAGTCACCATTAGGACAGAAACAGCAGCATTAAATATCACAAGAATAACGAAAGAAAATACTGAATGAGTATGAACTCTACCAGACACTGCCTCATGCACCGTGTATTAATTAACTCAGTTCATTCTCACATACCCACCTGAAAACACAGGTACTGTGATTAGCCCATTTTACAGATAAGAAGAGCCGGCTGGGCCAGCCGTAGGCTAAACTCTCAGGTCTAGCAAACAGAGGAGCTGGGAGAAAACCCAGGGCACCGGGCTTCTGTGTGCTCTTGCTGAACTCTCGGGAGTCCTGAGCACCCACATCAACGGGGAAACAGAAGCTTCAGTTGTGCTTTAGTTTTTTTCATCTCTAGTGTAGAAACGGCCGATTTTTGTTGAGACCGACAAGAGCAAAGGCAATCTCTAAGCGCCATCTTGTGGACGCACGAGGCACCTCAGCCGAGTCACTGAAGCGCGGCTCCTTCATTCGTTCAATCCATAATGATTGAGCTACTGATTGAGGCGCTTCTACCGGACCAGGCACAAAGAACAGCAGGGAAGATGCCGGGCGAGCAAGCCTGCCCTTGTGGAGTTGCTGTTTTAGGACGAAAAGACAGATCATCAACAATAAAGATAAGAGTGGCCCGAGCAGATGAGTGGAGGAAGAGGTGGGAGAGGTTGGGAAAAGCCAGGACAGGGCCGGGTCAGTTCTCAGGATAATGATTCTGGCTTTTACTCTGAGTGGGATGGCAGCTACTGTGGATATTTACTTACTTACTTACTTACTTACTTACTTACTTACTTACTTACTTACTTACTTTTGAGACGAAATCTCGCTCTGTCGCCCAGGCTGGAGTGCAGTGGCGCGATCTCAGCTCACTGCAAGCTCCGCCTCCTGGGTTCCCGCCATTCTCCTGTCTCAGCCTCCCGAGTATCTGGGACTACAGGCGCCCGCCACTGCTCCCGTCTAATTTTTCTAGTTTTAGTAGAGACGTGGTTTCACCGTGTTAGCCAGGATGGTCTCAATCTCCTGACGTTGTGATCCACCCGTCTTGGCCTCCCAAAGTGCTGGGATTACAGGCGTGAGCCACCGTGCCTGGCCGATTTTTATTTTTTATGAACTGGGCCGCCTCCCCAGCCAAAGTAGGCTTACAGAGAGTCCCTACTGGGGTTTTTAGCAGAGCAATGACATGCTGTGACTTAGGTTGTAAACGGATGCCTTTGGCTGCTGGGTAGAGGACTGATGGGAAGAGGCTCAGTGGAGGGAGGGAGGCCTGTCGGAGGCGAGACATCTTACCTGCGTGCTGTTCTGGAGACTCAGTGGGAAGTCACAAGCCCCTAGGACACCTGGTGTCCAGGAAAGATCATGATACTTCTTCTGGTTTCCATGTTCTCCTCTGCTAATTGGGGGTGAAAAGCCACATCTTACCCTTTGGGGCCCTGTGGAACAAACCCATCCCTAGTCCCTGAGAAATGCTAAATCCATTAAAGGGGATATAGTGGCCCTGTACCCCTCTCTCCAAGATTTTTCTCCCCTAGAGTGACCCACGCCACCCCTTCAGTCACTCCTAGCGGCTCTCCCATCACAGCTGTCCATGGTCAAGGGCCCTGGGAGGACCTCAGAAGCTCTGGGTGGGCCAGAGCTTGGCACGTGCCCTCTCCCATCCTTGTGGTGAGTACTTAGGCTTCTGTTACTGTAGCCCAAGGCCTCTGAGCTGGTCTGAATTGCCAAGTGACTTCTCTGGCTCCCTGGAAATCCCTGGAAGGGACATTTTTATAGGCCCAGATAGCAAGCAGGCCCTCATTGACCATCCTGGACCGAGGCATCGGAACTTAGGCAAAAGTGCTAAAAGGTGCAGGCATTGGTACACACCCTGAAGGTAGATCCCCTACCTCCCTTCCTAACCCTGGGGTGGGGTGTGGCACTGGTCCCCACCCTTCCCTCAAGTCTTCCAGCCTCCCACACTCAAACCCACACCCATCTCCTGTCCTTAGGCTGGATCAACCTCTGATTCCCCAAATGGCCACCAGGTGGGAGCACAGGCTTGCGGTGAGGCTGAGACCACCTTGAGGATGGGCTAGGTGGGGTCTGGGCCACACTGGGGGCCTCTCTCACTGTGGGGCTAGCCCCACCGGGGTCTGGGTGTGTGCCCAGGGGCGTGCAGGTCTTGGTGAATAAGAGCGTGAGTTTGAGCATGGGTGTGACCACGTGGGTATAGGTGGGTCCCATCTCTGCGTGTAGAGCCCTCGGCAACTGTTGTGTGCATGTGCCTACAAGCACACTTTTGTACATGTATGCAAGGGCACATGTACACAGATGCGAAGGCACGTGTGTGTGCACACATGTATGAGTGCCTTCAGGAACCTGGCTGTGCAAAATTCTTCCTTCTCCCTCCAGGCAGTGGACCTGAGCGGGCTGATGGATGGGACTGCCTGTTCCTTGAACTTTAGTTTTTCCAGACTGGGGGATGGCTCTAGGACTCAGACTCCAGGACCCTTAAGCCGTAAGGCTGTGTCCAGCCAGTGTGGGGGCATATCCCCGCTTTGCCTGCATTAGGGTCCTGCTGAGCCCTATATCTGGCATCGGGATAGGGACTCATGACTGTTCCTCAGGGGCTTGGAGCAGGAAAAGCCAACAGTGGATTGGGGACAGCCCCAGCCCCAAGCTAGGCACCCAGACTGAGGAGAGGGCCATCATACCGGGGTTTGTGCCCCTAGTTTGGCCAAGGGACTGTGCTAGGAAGGGCAGATGGTGCCTTGCCGAACCCAGGTGGGCACCCTCAGTATCCTGGGCTTCGGACATCCTCCTGCAGCAGGGCCCATTCCTCTTGTTCCTTTTGGTGCCTCTCCACTGACCTCACAGTAACCTCCCGCCCTCTTCCCTTGCTGCCAAATCTAATGTCAAGTCTCTGGTCTCCTCTTACTGAACTCAGCAGCATTTCCCTCCCTCTTCCTGGAAACACACCCTTCCTCGGCTCTAAGACTCCGCTTTCCTGGTTTTCCTTCCGGCCCACTGGCCGCTCAGTCAGTCTTCCTTGTGGTCTCCCTGACCTGTCCCTGTCAGGGTGCTCCGTCCCCACATTCTTCCTCGGTGATCTAATCCAGCCTTGTGGCTTTCAAATGCTTCCTGTTCACTACAACTGAATTATATCTTTCGTCGATCATCTCTGTCTTCCCACCAGAAGGCAAGCTCCACCAAGCAGAGACGAAACAAAAATCAGGTTTACTGATGTGTAATTTACGTTATTGTCCAGTTCACCTTTTTAGTGCCCAGTTCTGTGCGTTTTTGACTAAGGTGTAGAGTTGTGTAGCTGCTTCAAGCAATCAATTACACGACAGTTCCCGTCACCCCCAAAAGTTCTCTGGGCCCCTCTGTGGTCAACTCAGCCCCAAGTTCCACCCCTGGTAGACACTGATCTGTTTGTTTGTTTTTTTTTGTCCCTATAGTTTTGCCTTTTTCAAAAAAAAAAAAAAAAAAAAACCCATATAAATGGCATTGTACTAGGTATGTAACCTTTTGAATTGGCTTCTTCCAGGCCACACAATGCATTGGAGATTCTCCCGTGTGGTTTTATTTATCCACAGTTTGTTCCTTTATTTTATTTCACTGATGCACTACTGTACTTATTTGTTCATAGGATGACCACTTGTCCTGGTTTCTCCGGGACTAAAACGTTTTCTGGGACATGAGACTTTCAATGCTAAAACCAGGATAGCAATTTGGGAGGCTGAGGCTGGCGGATCACCTGAGGTCAGGAGATCGAGACAAGCCTGGCTAACATGGTGAAACCCCATTTCTACTAAAAATACAAAAATTAGCCAGGCATGGTGGTGCACGCCTTAAGCCCAGCTACTCAGGAGGCTGAGGCAGGAGAATCGCTTGAACCTGGGAGGTGGAGTTTGCAGTGAGCCGAGATCGCGCCATTGCACTCCAGCCTGGGCAACAGAGAGCAAAACTCCATCTGAAAACAAAAACAAAAAACAAAAAAACAACCAAGATGGGTGATTATCCTAGTTCACTAGTTGAAGGACATTTGTGTTGTTTTAGTTTTTGGTGATTTTGAATATATAGTCAATATAACCAATGACATAGAGGGATTTTTTGTGAACATACATTATTTCTTTAAGGTAAACACCTGTAGAGGGGTTGTGGGGTTGTGGAGAGGGGTAATGAGTGTGCATCTCACTGTAGAAGAAACTGCCAGGCTGTTTTCCATAGTGGCTGCATCATTCAGCATTCCCATTAGCATCGTATGAGAATTCCAGTCGCTTCTCATCTTCAGCAAACTTGGTAGTGACTATTAAATGTTTTTTCAGCCATTGTAATAGGCATATAATGGTATCTCTTTGCAATTGGCTGGAATTTCCTTTATCCATTTTGTGTCATGCTGTGCCCGAGTGCCTGCTACATAGTAGACACTAATGGATTATTTTACTGAATGAAGTATGAATGAGTGGATGAAGCACATATGATTTCAGATATCACCTAAATCTGTTACAGCAAATATGTAGCACACATACCACTAATTCCCCCGTGTGCCGTTCCCTGTGTCCATGGCAGACATCACTAATCGTAATGGATAATTATACCCTTGATCCAGCTGCCTCGCTTCAGGCAGATACTATTCGATGCTTTGAGTAACCAGTGAGATGAATCTCATGGACGAATGTAGCTCTCATTCAGGCCTCTAACTAACTAAAGAGGAGACCTAGGCTCAGAAAACAGGCATGTGTTGTCCAAGGACTCACAGGGAGCCAGGGGCAGAACTAGACACACAGGCTTGGCTCCTCACAATAGAGTAAGAAGGGAGGCAGGGATGCAGATCTGGAGGCAGGGACACAGATCTGGACCCTGGGCCTGGGGAGGGGCACTATTTTAGAATGCTCCCTAGGCAATGGCTGGATGGAATGGCTGACACCTGTGATCTTCCTGCAGGTGCCCAAGGGCCGCTGGGATGGCCTGCCCGCCCACATTGGCTCCATGGCCCAGCGGGCATACTGGGCGCTGCTGAACCAGCGGAGAGACCAGAGTATTGTGGCCCTGGGCCGGAGTGGGGCTGGGAAGACTGCCTGCTGTGAGCAGGTCCTGGAACACCTAGTGGGGATGGCAGGCAGCATGGATGGCAAGGTCTCAGGTACAGTGGTCTCTAGGTGACATGTAGAGTCAAGACGGGGAGAGCTGGAAGGGGGTGCTGAGCTGCTCTTTCTTATATTCATTCAGCTAGCATTCACTGAGTACCAGATACGTGCAGACCCCATGCTTGCTGCTGGGGAGGGCTATCCCTAGGTCATTGGGATATATTTGTTGAAATTAGAATAAGGTACTCCTTCCTCAAGACATTGATGGCTGTTTGGAGAACAGTCATCATACATGGACATTGTTAGAACCGGATACTTGACTGCCATCTGCTGGGAAATCATCCTAATATACGTACACAAACCTAGGAGAGTGCGATGTGATTGAGGCACCCTGGGGATGTGGTGTCTTTGGGCAGTGCACAACCTGCTGAACTGAACAGAGGACTCGAAGAGTAAAGATTCAAGGGCAGAGTCTACACTCATGAGAAGCTAATAGCCAGAGTGGAAATTGAACTGTACCTACATTCAAACTTGAGTGTTCTTCAAAAAGTGCTGGCAGAGCAGGCTAGGGAAGAAACTCAGGGAGTGTAGAGGAGGGCTGCAGGAGGGCTTTTTCCAGGATGTGATATTTGACCTGAGCCTTAAAAAAAGAATACCAGTTGGCCGGGCGTGGTGGCTCACGCCTGCAATCCGGCACTTTGGGAGGCCAAGGTAGGCGGATCACGAGGTCAGGAGATCGAGACCATCCTGGCTAACATGGTGAAACCCCGTCTCTATAAAAATACAAAAAATTAGCCGGGTGTGGTGGTGGGCACCTGTAGTCCCAGCTACTCAGGAGGCTGAAGCAGGAGAATGGCGTAAACCTGGGAGGCGGAGCTTGCAGTGAGCAGAGATAGCGACACTGCACTCCAGCCTAGGAGACAGCGAGACTCTGTCTCAAAAAAAAAAAAAAAAAAGAATACCAATTCGTAATAACAACTACAATATTAATAATGATCATAGTAAATGCTTGCTGAAACCTACCATACCAAGTCTAATTCCAAGGATACTAACTTTATTATTATTATTATTATTATTATTATTATTATTATTATTGAGACAGGGTCTCACTCTGTCACTCAGGCTGGAGTGCAGTGGTGTGATCTCAGCTCACAGCAACCTTGACCTCCTAGGCTCAAGTGATCCTCCCACCTCAGTCTCCTGAGTAGCTGGGACTACAGGTACATGCCACCATAGTTGGCTATTTTTTTTTTTTTTTTTTTTTTTTTTTTTTTGTAGAGATGGGGGTTTCAGCAAGTTGTCCAGGCTGGTTTAGAACCCCTGGGCTCAAGCGATCCACCCACCTCGGCCTTCCAAAGCGCTGGGATTACAGGTGCGCGTCATTGTGCCCGGCCTCAACTTTTTTTTTTTTTTTTTTTTTAAATCTAAAGCAGTCCTATAAGGTAGATACTATTATTGACATTTTGTAGACTGAAGGCATTGAGATTCAGCTTGCCTGATGTCACACAGCAAATTCTCCTAGGGCTGAGATTCAAACCCTGGCCTACTGGCTGTAGAGCTCTCACCACTGTGGAACTGTTCTCAGCTTTTTTTCATTGTTGCACACTCTGAAAGGCCTTTTAAGACATTTATTCCCCTTAATCATTTCCCCTATGGTGAAATGTTAATACCACAGATAAGCCATATATTCCTTTATGTATATTTGTGTTTTATACATAAAATATTTTTGTATAAATTTTTTATATTTATGCATATATAAAATATAAAATATATTTGTACAAATATTTTTTATATTTAATTTTTTGTATAAATTTTTTTTCGTACAAATCTCTTTTTACCACCACTTCTAATAATCAGTTTTTACTCATCTCAGGGACAATATTCTCCCATTGAGAATCCATGATGCAGGCAATATTGTGTTTCTAATAATAATAACTATAATAATAACAGTTCCACCTTTGGAATATTTTCTAAGCATGTGACATTATTAAATCTTTTGGTCCTCGGCCAGGCATGGTGGCTCAGGCCTGTAATCCCAGCACTTTGGGAGGCTGAGGTGGGTGGATCACAAGGTCAGGAAATCGAGACCATCATGGCTAACGTGGTGAAACCCCTTCTCTGCTAAAAATACAAAAAAATTAGCTAGGCGTGGTGGCGGGCGCCTGTAGTCCCAGCTGCTGTGGAGGCTGAGGCAGGAGAATGGCGTGAACTGCCACTGCACTGCACTCCAGCCTGGGCGACAGAGCAAGACTCTGTCTCAAAAGCAAAAACAAAAACAAAACAAAACAAAAACCCCAAAACTTTTGGTCGTCATGACAGCCACATGAGGATTAGATTTAATTAGTCAATTAATTGGTTGATTATTAATTAATTAATTATAAATAATTAATAATTAACTAGTTAATTTGCCCCAAATCAGGTAACCAGCAAAGGGAAGATCCTCAGTCTCTTCTAACCGCTTGGCTATACTGCTTCTCCACTAGGATTATTCCAATACTTTGCTGAACACCTACTTTACATCTGGCTCATGCTAGAAACTGGAGATACAGTGGGAAGAGGCACAGTCTCTCAGAACGTAGTTGTGCTGTGAATTGCATGTGTCTGAGGGTGGAAGTCAGGTCAGGCTGTATCCAGGTGCTTAGCACAGTGCTTGTTGTGTTGTAGGTATGCAATGAATAATAGTGGGGAGATTATCGGGCTTTGCAAGCCTGCTTCTAAGCTGTGAGTGCAGGCCCCAGAATGTTATCCTCACCTCTTCCTAGGATCCATTACGTCTGGGAAGCCCTAGGGCAGCCTCTGTTGCCCAGATTGTGCCTATCCCTTGCCCTTCTAGATTGAGTCTTGTTTCCCCTACACCAGGGCTGGTAGTACATGGTCAGTCCAGCAATGGGTGCTCAGTGAAATGTATGTGGTTTATAGTTGGGTTGGGCAGGGAGTGGGTGGCAGGAGGCTCACAGGAAGCCCACAGGGGGCTGAGGCCAGGATGAGGACTGGCCCAAGCAGGGGCCATGGAAAAGGTGGACCTGTGCGAGGTGGGAGTGGCAGCTCCTGGTCCATCAGTGACATGTGGCCCTATGCTGCCCCCAACAGTGGAGAAGATCCGAGCCACCTTCACTGTCCTCCGGGCCTTTGGCTCTGTGTCCATGGCTCACAGCTGCAGTGCCACCCGGTTCTCCATGGTGATGTCACTGGACTTCAATGCTACAGGCCGCATCACGGCTGCTCAGCTCCAGGTGAGGCCTCTGGGGGGACATGCAAGGGGGCCCTTGAGGCTGCTGTGTCTCTAGCCCCACTCAGTAGAGCCCACGCCTCCAGCTGGGACTCTAGGATGTGTCTGAAATGGTCATGGTGGTGGCTCACGCCTGTAATCCCAGCACTTTGGGAGGCCGAGGCGGGTGGATCACCCAAGGTCAGGAGTTTGAGACCAGCCTGACCAACATGGTGAAACCCTGTTTCTACTAAAATGCAAAAATTAGCCGGGCATGGTGGCAGGTGCCTGTAATCTCAGCTACTCGGGAGGCTGAGGCAGGAGAATTGCTTGAACCCAGGAGGCGGAGGTTGCAGTGAGCCGAGATCTTGCCATTGCGCTCCAGCCTGGGCAACAAGAAGGAAACTCCATCTCAAAAAAAAAAAAAAAAACAGTAATAATAATAATAATAATAATAATAATAATAATAAATAATGAAATGGTCATGGATCCCCTAACTGGGGCCAGTTGCTCCCCACCTCACTCGGTGCCCTCGAACATCCCTTCTGGAGCAAGCCAGCCCATCTGTGCTTCGGACTCTCAGGGGGATGAAATATTCATGAGCAAATACAGAATTCAGCCTCTCATTAGCCGGGTCTTAAAAGTGCAAGTTGAGGCCGGGCGCGGTGGCTCAAGCCTGTAATCCCAGCACTTTGGGAGGCCGAGACGGGCGGATCACGAGGTCAGGAGATCGAGACCATCCTGACTAACACAGTGAAACCCCGTCTCTACTAAAAATACAAAAAAAAACTAGCCGGGCGAGGTGGCGGGCGCCTGTAGTCCCAGCTACTCGGGAGGCTGAGGCGGGAGAATGGCGCAAACCCGGGAGGCGGAGCTTGCAGTGAGCTGAGATCCGGCCACTGCACTCCAGTCCGGGCGACAGAGCGAGACTTCGCCTCAAAAAAAAAAAAAAAAAAAAAAAAAAAAAAAAAAAGTGCAAGTTGAAATTAAACAGACACTCGCCAGCCTTCCGCAACAGTCTGTGTGTGATGAACACGTGACCTGTTTGTTCCCAACTCCAAAATCACCCGCACCCCTCCCCATCTCCCTCAAATTTCCTGTTTGAACAGAAAATAGGATTAGGTTATTAGAAGAGTTGTTTGTAAAGTGGAGCTGGTATAATATCCAGACTCAAAGAAAACCCCTCCACGCCAAATAAGTCCCTTTTCTGTCCTGGTCCTGAAATCCTATCCTTAATCACTATTTGGGTTAAGGTATTAAAGGCTTCTATTAAAAAGGGAATATGTTGGAAGGTAGCCTCATTTGATTGTTACTACCTTTGATACCTTAATTGGAATGAATCTATTGCATTAGTTAATTTCCTAGGTGGACTCTGAATTAGTGAGATAAAGGATGAGAAGTTCTGATATGGAGGTTGCCAGCAAAATTTGGACCTGAGATGTTGATTCAAAGAGTGGATCAGAGACTGGGCATGGTGGCTCACGCCTGTAATCCCAGCACTTTGGGAGGCTGAGATGGGCGGATCACGAGTTCAGGAGATCGAGACCATCCTGGCTAACACGGTGAAACCCCGTCTCTACTAAAAATACAAAAAAAATTAGCTGGGCGTGGTGGTGGGCACCTGTGGTCCCAACTACTTGGGAAGCTGAGGCAGGAGAATGGCATGAACCCAGGAGGCAGAGCTTTCAGTGAGCCAAGATCACACCACTGTACTCCAGCCTGGGCAACAGAGCGAGATTCCATCTCAAAAAAAAAAAGGAGTGGATCAGAGTGGGGCATCCTCGGTAGCTGGGCATCAGGCATGTGCAGATGTACCCAAAGCGCTGACTGGGTGCCCCTCTACTCTCCCTGCAGACAATGCTTTTGGAGAAGAGCCGTGTGGCACGGCAGCCGGAAGGGGAAAGTAACTTCCAGGTTTTCTCCCAGATGCTGGCTGGATTGGACTTGGATCTCAGGTGAGCACTTGGGGCAGGTGGAGACAGCGGAGAGCAGTGCAACAAAGGGCACCTGTTCTTTGGGGGCCCAGCCTTAGCTTCTGCCCAGTACTGAGAGGCCATGGGACCCAGGGATTAGGAACGTGGCCTCCGATTCCAGCTGCCTGGGTACACACAGCTCATGGGCTGGGTGACTTTGGTCACATGTCATCCACCCTAAGCCTCGGTTTCTTCCTTTGTAATGTGGAAACAACACCTTTCTTAGACCTTATAGGACTGAGATAATTTACATTCAGCTCTTTATACATGCTGGGAGTCAAGGCTGTCTGCTGTGATAGTGGCATGTCAATACTGGTCCTGGCAGCGGTGTGGGAAGAGGGAGAGGGACAGCAGACCCCCACATCTTCCAGAAGTTTCTAAACTTTTGTGGGAGTTTTGGGTGTATAGTAGGGGATGCCTATATGAGGTTCCTCGGGACAAACCTGCCACTGAGTGGGGCAGTGAGCTGGGTAGTCAGACAAGTCTCATCTTGGAGGGCTTCCTGGAGGAGGTGGCCTAAAAAGCCATCTCTGCCCTTCCCCAAATCTACAGGGCATCATTAAGCATGTGGCTTATGTGGCTTCCTCTCCCAGAGCCTTGGTTTCCTCCTCTGTTGGATGGATGGGCATGGTCTTAGTGAAGCTCCAGGGAGAGGAAAAATTGGGCTTTCCCACATGAGGGGTGATAATTTGTGGTTGCTGTGCTCTAACCTCATCACTGTTTGTTCCCCAGCCTTCCCTCCCCATCTGAAGGGCAGCCTCAACCTGTCCTGTGTGTCCTGGCTAAGGCTGGAGGGACAGCTGTAACCTGCAGAGAGAAGGCAGAGAAGAGAAGGAACTCTCACTTTTCAGAGTGATAGTAACTGAGCAGCAGGGAAACTTCTAGAAGGTCTTGGGAATCTGTAGGAGAACTTGGAGTAGGGTTGTATAGCAGAGTGACAAGGACCACAAACTTGAGGACAAGGCTGTGTGGATTTGTATGTTGGCTTTTCCACTTGTTGGCTGTGTGACCTTGAGCTAATGAGTTCACCCCTCTGAGCCTGACTTTCCTTATCTACAAAAATAGATGTGACTATATCACAGTGTTGTGGTGAGGGTTAAAATATGAACAGGCAGACAATACTTCTTTTTTTGGTTTGTTTTTTGTTGAGACAGAGTCTCACTCTGTCACCCAGGCTGGAGTGCAGTGGCACAATCTCGGCTCACTGCGAGCTCCGCCTCCCAGGTTCACACCATTCTCCTGCCTCAGCCTCCTGAGTAGCTGGGACTACAGGCGCCCGCCACCACACCCAGCTAATTTTTTGTATTTTTAGTAGAGATGGGGTTTCACCTTGTTAGCCAGGATGGTCTCAATCTCCTGACCTCGTGATCTACCCACCTCGGCCTCCCAAAGTGCTGGGATTACAGGCGTGAGCCACCGTGCCCAGCCAACAATACTTCTTAAAATAGTGCCCGGACATAGCGAATGCTTTGTGTGTGTTTTTTGTTTTTGGAGGATTTGATCTGCCTTGATACCCCTGACAGACCCTGACCAGGCTCTGACCAGGTCATCCAAAGAAATGACTTTGGATTCAGAGGGACATGGGTTTGATCCTGGCTTTGCCCCACACGGACTTCTCTGAGCCTTGATTTCTCCTTCTGTAAAATGGGTTCCTACTAGTGCCAACCCCGTAGGCATTTAAATGAGATCACATGTCAAGGCAGCAGGCGCCATGTGCGGTGCATAGTAACAGTGTAATGCGGGAAGGAATAGGTAGGTGGACCCTGAACATAGGAGTTTGAGCCCCACATTCAGCCCCATGGCCTCACCTCTTGGGACCTCCCTTTTCTCACCTCTCAGAACACTGCAGGACACACACATCACCCCTGTTCCAGCCCTGGAGCCCCACACTGGGGCTCTCTCTTCTGTACCCCATGGGTGGGGCTTGATGCTGGGGATAGAAGCATTGCCTGCTGGAGAGGGGGATTTGGAGGCTTACGCTGGGGTGGACCCAGGAAGGATGAGGCTCACCTGCGGCTAGCAGAGGATGCCCGACCTCCACTCCAAGCCAGGCCCAGGCCCGGGGCCCTCCATGCTGGTGGCATCCTTATTGAGTTTGGCATCCTTAGGAACTGGGCCAAAGCTGCCTCTGAGAGGAAAGGGCTGCCTAGATGAGTTTCAGGAATCCCAAGAGAGTAAAGTGCTTGGAGCAACTCAGCCCCCTCAGGGAGTCATTGTCATTCTGAAGGTCCCTTGTTAATCCCCCAGTTACTTCCCTTTCTCTACCTCTGCTGCTGCCAACTTGGTCCCTCACCGACATGGAAGCTTCCAAAGGTCAAAATCAGGTTCCCGCTTGCTCAAATGTCCTTTCTCCCATGCACTCATGTGGCAAACTCCTAGTCATCCTTCAAAACCCTACTCCAAATCCCTTTTTTAGAGGAGCACCGCCTGATTCTTGCTCCTTGGTCTCTCCTTTCCACCATTTTGGTGCCTGGTATGTGCTTCTGATTCAAAAACCTGCCAGTGCAGGTCTCCCTTGCTCACCAGATGGACTGGGAGATCTTCGAATCAGGGGTCTTGTTGTCCTTCCTTCTGCCTTCCCAGTACCTCGCACAGGACTTGGCACCAGGTAGATGCTTCTTAATTATTTGTCAGATTGAATTTCCAGTGAATGGAAGAGAGTGTCAGGAAAACAGAGCTCTTACTCCGTGCCAGCCCGGCAGTGTGAGTTTATGTACAATATCTCATTTAATCCTGGGAGGCAAGAAGAGGTAGGGAGCCCATTTTACAGATAAGAAAACGTGAGTTGCAGAGAAGAGAATTACCTTGTCTGCCACATGGCAGCACTGGGGTTGGACTTTGAAGCCTAGCTGGTAAGAGTCCTTCCAAGTCATGAGGCAGAGAGGGGTGTGGGGTCTGTAGAGAATCTAGGGAGAGGATGCTGAAGGCCTCAGAACCAGACAAGCTGGCTGGAGACTGATGAGTAACCCCCCACCCTTTCCAGGAACCAATTTGAGCCTGCATGGGGATTGGGGATCCTAGGCCGGGCTCTACAATGGTTTTGTGAGTAGAGAGTGTAATTCGAAGGGGCAGGGGGCATAGCCGTACCCACCCCGCCTTTGGCTTGCATTCCTCAAGCCTGCAAAAGTGGGATGTGGCCCCTCTGCAGGTCTCACTCTTGAGGAGCCTGCAGGTTGAACATGGGAAGGAACCTTAAACATCGTGTTGCTTCATAAAGGGCAGACTGAGGCCGGGAGAGGCACACATGGCAGGATAGCGTGGAGTCTGGGCTCGAAGGGCCAGCAGACCTCAGCTCAGCTTCTGGCTGCATGTTTGCTAGCTGTGAAGGCCTGGGGCAGGTACCCACTCTCAGTGCCTCTGTTTTGTTAATGGTGAAATGGAAATAATTGTACCGATGGAGTGGGGCTGTCATGAGTCATGTTAGAACTTAACATGCTGCAAGGGCTCATTCATGTTGACTGTTTCAATATTATCCTTGAGTGAGGTCCCCCAGCTGATTAGAAGATCTGGAGTTAGTCCCTGCTCTCCTGATTTTCCTCTACAACCCTTTCTCCTGGGATTTCCTGGCTTTTAGGAAGGACCAAGGGAGGGCTATGCGTGAGGAATATTTGGGAGATCGAAGAAGTCCCAGGGCAGAGTTAGTGGGGCCAAGGCCAGGGACAGTCCCTGGGGTGTCTGGGTAGTTGCATGGAGCCACACACAGTGTGACGACCACCTGCCCTGCCAGGCCTGGTGTGAACAGCCCACTGACTCCTGGTTCCTTCTGTGCTTCCAGGATGGAGCTGAACCTGCACCAGATGGCAGATAGCAGCTCCTTTGGCATGGGCATGTGGTCCAAGGTAAGGAGGAGGTCCCTCAGGGGTGGGATGTGAGTCCGTGTCCCTGGGGCCAGATGGGAGGGTGATGAGGAGTCGCCGTGCAACTTGTCTCCTTTGGTACTGGGGTTCATAGTTGGCAAGGGTTGGTCATGTGGAAGAGTCAGGGCCTGTCTTTGTAGGGTCTGGGCTTGTTGGGTAAAGGAGACTCAGACAAATAAAGGAAACCAGATGTAGTATACGTTAGAGGTAGGATTGGGGCGCTGGAATCAGTCTAGTTCAAGCCCCAGCTCTGATACTTATTAAGTAGGTGAACCTCAGGCATGGACCTTAACCTCCCGGGAGGTCTGTCTCTTCTTCAGTACAATAATGATAGTAGCAGTATCTGCCTCATAGGGCTGTTGTGGGGGTGAAATGAAATGATGTGTATAACGTGCTTGGAACAGGGCTTGGCTTAGATCAATCAATAGGGTGCTCTTTGTCAGTACTACTGGTGGTTAACTTGGGTAGGTGCACTCAGAGATGGTTTCGTGATCAATATAGTCTATGAGTGGGGCCGAGAGTTAGGTATTTCATTGTTTAAAAAAGCAAATGGTTCACTGGTTTGATATTTTATTATTCAATTATTTTAATCATTGTTTTCTCCCTTCTCTCCCAAATACCTTTACCACCACCTATGCTGGGCCTGTGTTATGTTAGGTGTATGCTTCTGCTGAGTGCTAGGAGTATGGTCCTCATCCATGAATTTTTACTTTAGCAAGAGACACAGACTCAGAAATTAATGCAATCATGTGAGATAAGAATGTGTCAGAGATTGCATGAAATGCTGCAGGCACCACAGGATAGCTGATAGAGCTACTTGGCCTTTGCCAGAGAAGACTTCTTAGCCAAGGGAACATTTGGCCTGGATTTTGAAGGATGAATAGGAGTTCACCAGATGGCGGGAATTAGCTAATTTCCACTCCAAAGCCTCTTTTCAAACATACATATCTGGGAAACAAATAGTGCTAGAATAATTGGATATCCTGGTGCCAAAAAAAAAAAAAAAAAAACCCATCCGTATTTCACATGATATACTAAAATTAACAAAAAAATCACAGATCTAATTGTAAAACTTCAAACCACAAAATTTCTAGAAGAAAATGAGAAAAATCTCTGTAACCCTGAGCTGGGCAAAGATTTCTTAAATGAGACATCAAAATCCCAGTCCATAAGAGAACAAATTAACTTTATCAAAAGGATAGTAGCAGTATCTGCCTCATAGGGTTGTTGTGAGGGTGAAATGAAATGATGTGTATAACGTGCTTAGAACAGGGCTTGGCCTAAGTCATCTGCTGTCTGAAAGACACTGTTACTATGCAAAAGCAAGCCACCGACTGGGAGGAAATATTTGCAAATCACTTAGCTGATAAAGGATTTTTATCTAGAATATAGAAGTAATTCTCAAAACTCTTAAATGAAACAACCCAATAAAAAAGATGGGCAAAAGATGGAATGCACAAAAAAGTGTCAATGGATGGCAACCACGCACGTGCAAATATGCTCAACATCATTGGTCATTAAAGAAATTCAGCCGGTGTGGTGGCTCATGCCTGTAATCCCAGCATTTTGGGAGGTCGAGGCGGGCAGATCACCAGAAGTCAGGAGTTTGAGACCAGCCTGGCCAACATAGAGAAACCCTGTCTCTGCTAAAAATACAAAAAATTAGGCTGGGGGTGGTGGCTCATGCCCATAATCCCAGCATTTTGGGAGGCCGAGGCGGGCAGATCACGAGGTCAGGAAATCGAGACCATCCTGGCTAACAAGGTGAAACCCCTGTCTCTACTGAAAATACAAAAAATTAGCCAGGCGTGGTGGCAGGGGCCTGTAGTCCCAGCTACTCCGGAGGCTGAGGCAGGAGAGTGGTGTGAACCAGGGAGACAGAGCTTGCAGTGAGCCGAGATGGCGCCACTGCACTCCAGCCTGGGAGACAGCGAGACTGTGTCTCAAAAAAAAAAAAAAAAAAAAATATATATATATATATATACAAAAAATTAGCTGAGCATGGTGGCACATGCCTGTATTTCCAGCTACTCAGGAGGCTGAGGCAGGAGAATTACTTGAACCCAGGAGGTGGAGGTTGCAGTGAGCAGAGATTGCACCACTGCACTCCAGCCTGGGTGACAGAGCAAGACTCCATCTCAAAAAAAAAAAAAAGAAAGAAAAAAAGTTGCTAAGCACGCGTGTGCGCTTATACGCACACACACACACTTACACATTGCTGAGTATTGTCCACAGAGTTTCTAATTCAGTAGCTCTGGGTGAGGCCTGAGAATGTGTATTTCTCACAAGTTCCCAGGCAATGCTGATGCTGCTGGTCCAGGGACTCTGCTTTGAGAACCACTGTTGGAGAGTCTGTTTCTGCACTGGGCGAGGTGATGTGTCTGCCCCGTCTGAACCCTGGGGGCTAATCTACTTGTCACCTTATAAGTATGTCCCAAATATTATATGGGCAAGCCTGGAGAGTTGGGGGCATATCAGAGAGGCTGCCTGGAAGAGGTGACCAAGAGCTGGCCATGAGAATGAGAATGAAATTTCTTTCATTGTCAAAACTCATACATGAAACAAGCTGGAATGAGAATGAAATTAACAGATGCAACCAGGCTGGCATTCTTGCTAAACCAAATATTGGGGGGGCACCCTCTCATTCGGGGGACTCAGCAGTGGGTTCTTTTTTCATACCCTTTCCCCCATGATTTGGGGTCATTAGGAGCCCAGACCTCGACCTTGAAGGCAAGAGATGAGAAATTACCTCAGCAGTGATTTTTCTCATTCGTTTAATGAGCTTTGGCCAAATATATCCATTTGAATCAGCAGAAGAGTTGTTTTTTATTTTCCTATTGTTTTTGAGAAGGAAAAAGGCCCAAGCTGGGGCCCTCTGAGCTTTCCCCAACCTGACCTGTTTGTTAACAGTCTGCATAAAGCCATTGGTCACAGCGTGAATTCGTGTCAAAGAAGCATTTGAAGTGGTTTGCTTTTTTTTCTCTTTATTTCTGAGGGGCATTTTTTAGACCAATTGATTTGCAGGAACTGGTAGGGTGTTTCTTTGTTCTCTCTCTGCTACCTGGCAGGTATCAAGAGAATGTTTTCTCTGTTCTTTCAGAAGAAAAATAAAGTCTGAAAATTCGTTGGTCTTTGATACAAGCCTGGGCCAGTTAGTGGGGTTGGGTAGGCCAGGTACAGCTTCATTAAGGAAATCTGGTGATCAGGATATGCCCCCCAACAATGGGAGCTGCTAAGTCCCCAAGGCTGTCCAATGTCAGCTCTGCTTCTTCTTCCTTCTTTCTTTTTATTTTTCTTCTTCTTTCTTCTTCTTCCTTCTTCCTCTTCCTCCTCCTCCTCCTCCTCCTCCTCCTTCATAATCAAGGATGGCAGCATTGGGCAAGTTGGGGAGGGCAAAGCCTTGATGGCCCATGGGGAGGGCTTGGCCTGCTCCTGTTTTTTAAAAAAAAAAAAAAAAAAAAAAACTAAACTAATTTATGGCCGGGCACAGTGGCTCACGCCTGTAATCCCAGCACTTTGGGAGGCTGAGGTGGGCGGATCACCTGAGGTCAGGAGTTCGAGACCAGCTTGGCCAATATGGTGAAACCCTGTCTGTACTAAAAATACAAAAATTAGCCGGGTGTAGTGGCACGTGCCTGTAATCCCAGCTACTCGGGAGGCTGAGGCAGGAGAATCTCTGGAACCCAGGAGGCAGAGGCTGCAGTGAGCCGAGATCACGCCACTACACTCCAGCCTGAGTGACAGAGCGAGATTCTGTCCCAAGAAAAAAATAAAAAATAAAAAACGAAATTACTACATACTTCCTATAGAGAAATCAGAAAAAACAGAAAGGCAAAATCAAAAACCAGAATACACGCACACACTCAAGCAAACCAGAAAACAAGCGCCATTCACTTCACCACCCTGAGAAACCCACTGGTTCTATACCTGCAGATGTTCTTCCAGTATTTTTCCTACAAATATTTTACATAATTCATAACACACTGTATATCATTAAAACTTTCTGACCGGGCATGGTGGCTCATGCTTGTAATCCCAGCACTTTGGGTGCCCGAGGCGGGCGGATCACCTGAGGTCAGGAGTTCGAGACCAGCTGGATCATTATGGTGAAACCCTGTCTCTACTAAAAATTCAAAAATTAGCCAGGCATGGTGACAGGTGCCTGTAATCTCAGCTACTCAGGAGGCTGAGGAAGGAGCATCGCTTAAACCTGGGAGGCAGAGGTTTCAGTGAGCCGAAATTGTGCCACTGTACTCCAGCCTGGGCGACAGCATGAGACTCCGTCTCAAAAAAAAAAACAAGACAAAACAAAAAAACGAAAACACACACACACACACAAAACTTTCACAAATATTAGAAGACATGGTTCCCTGAACTGTTGTTTCCCTCTTATTGTCCATTTACATGGTTTTAAACCTTTTGTGGTTCTTAGTGATAAGGTGATAAATATCTTTGGGTGTCCAGCTTGCATTACCATCTCAGACTCCCAAACCTCCGTCTAAGGAGATGTCTCCAGTTATCTTTCCTGTTGTCTCCTTGGTAACAATCTCCCATCTCTGATCACACTGTTTATTTATGATTTGTCTCCCCTCTGCCCTAAGTTCCGTGAGGGTGGGAGTCTTACTTGTCTTGATCCCTCCTGAATAGACAAGGCCTAGCACTCAGCCAGGCATACAGCAAGTGCTCAATAGATGTGTGTTGAGTGAATAAATGGACGAGCATGCTTAACTCACCACCACTTAACTAAAATCACATCTTTTCAATTTTCAAATCGTTTGCTATTGTGGTCAGCAGAGATTGGTTAATTAAACTTTATTTTCTCCCCAGTATCATTTCACTGGGTCTTTGGGGATCTCATGTCTGCCTTTGAACCCACTCCTTGGATCCTGGGAGCTGGGGCAGTTGCTGGGAATCTCAGAGGACCCAGAGAAGGGAATTAGAAAGCCTGGGGGTCCCATCCCTCAGTCATTGTGGGCCGTCTGGGGTCCTCAAATCTGGGCTGAGTAGTACTGTGGACCCAGCTCAGTGGGTGAACACACTTAACCCCACCATCAATGGCTCTTATTTGGGGATGGTCGCTAGAAGCTCATTGTCAATGGATATGTGTTGATCTTATTAGATGCCAGGTATTGGCACACAGAAATAACTCAACTGGGTCTCACCCATCAAGTGACTCACTTTTGGGAGGTGGTGGTGGGCTGCCATGTCTACATCAACAGATCATTCCAAGTTGGAGAGATATGTGCCTGAGTGGAGGTGTATATAGGCTGAGGCCAAGCTGGGAGGAGGAGAGGCGTATCAGGGAGGGCTGCCTGCAGGAGGCAACCATGAGCTAGAGCTGGACTGAGAGTGAATTAGACAGGTTCAGGGAGGCCCGCATTCTGGCTACACTGAGCACCTCATGCAAAGGTAAACATGAGTGGCCAGTCAAAGCAAGGACCCCAGGGTAAAAGTGCGGAGACCCCCAGCGTGGCGCTGGCCAGGTCCTCAGGGGCTGCCTGTACCCAGTGACTGCCAGTTTCTCCCCTTAGTCCTCACACTGTGCCCTCACTGCCTGCCACATTTCAGCTTGTAAATGGAACTTACTTGAGAACTGCCAAGCACCAGGATACATTTTAAATCACAAAGCTTTCATATTATTTTCTTCTTCTCTATAATTTCTTTTTTGCAACCTAGCCTAAGTTTTTTAAAATGTGCCCAGCAGCAGTGGTAATAATAATAATAATAATAATCCTTGCCACCCCGCAGTTTGCTTCTGGCTGTCACATTCCAGGCCTTGGCCCGAGGCACATTTATTTTTTATGACCCAGTTGTCAACTGTGGGGGAATGGTGCTCAAATGGAAGGATGAGGAATTACTCACTTGTGCCAGGGGTTCTGCCGGGAGCTTGCTTTTACTTAATTCTCCCAGTGGTTCTTTAAATAAGGAATTATGATCACATCTGTTTATTTCAGGAGAAGTAGCCAGGCTCAGAGAGGTGAAGCTGCTTGCCCAAAGGCACACAGTTTTTAAGTGGTGGAGACAGGACTGAAATCCAGGTCGGCCTGACTTTAAATTTGGTACTTTCATTCTTCCCACTGTCATCTCAGATTATGATGCAGATCGTGGCTGAAGACAGTGTGCTCTGAGGTCTGGTCCACGTGCACTCTTGGCTCACTTAACTTCTCCCAGCCTCAGTTTTTCACCTGTGGGATGGGTAGAGCAACACCCTTGGATGACACCGAGGACTGGGGGCTCAGTAGTAGTGACTGTGCCCTTCCCCAAATGGGTAGCCTTGCGGAGGTAACTTCACCTCTCTGAGCCTCCATTTCCTCCTCTGTCGGCTGGAGAGACTCAGCCTGCCTCATGGGGAAAAAGCGCCCAGTACAGCAGAATATGTGCTCCATGGACACTTCTCTCCTCTCCACTTAAACGGACTCTCGATGATGAGATAAGAAGTGGATTGGTGAGATGCTGAGCAACGGGTAGGGCGGCTCCTGGCTGTGGACCGACACCTGTCCTGCCCTCCCTGCAGTCTCCATGAGGTTCACCGACGTGTGCAGGCACCCACGTGATGTTCCTTTTGAGATGCATTGAATCAGTGTTTAGCATTTTCCTCCCTGAGTTAGCTCCTGGTCCAGGAGGCAGAGGGGTGAAAATCCTCGGGCAGGTTGGTTGTAGAAACAAGGAGGCCCACCTGGCCCTGTGGAAGAGAGGGTTGGTGCACCTCCCCATGAATCAGAGTTGGGCCCAGGCCTGCCTGAGGCCCCCTATTGTGCTCGTAACCAGAGGGAGGATGCCCAGGTGCTAGTTCCCTCTGCCAGGGAGGTCACCAGGAGCTCCATCAGAGGGCAGCTCCCAGCCACAAACCATGGCTACTCAGGACCCTTTGCTCTGCAGAAGAGGTCTGCACCATCAGCCTGTGCAGAGTTCTTAGCACCCAAATGCACTGGGTTCCCCCAATCCCCTATCCTTCCACTTGGAGACCCCTCTTGCTTCCTGGCACCTGCTTTGCCTCACTCGTTCTGTTTACCCTTTATGATTTGCTCCATAACCAACTCCTTCTAGGAAGCCTCTCATCCTTCCAGTCAGTTCCTTTACCCCTGCCCAGTGTCTCCCAGTCCATGGCATGTGCTCTGTGTGTCATCTCTTTGCACACCTGTCCCTTTCAGTGGACTGGGAGCCCTTTGAGGGCAAAGTCATACCTGATTAACTTGTTATAGAGTACGGGGCATCAACTTAGGCAGCAATGGGGAATGGTGTCCCTGGAAGGTGGAATAGCCTAGGTGAAGCCTTGGAGGGAGAGAGGCAGTAGTGAGTGGAAACCACCGTTTATTGAGTACCACTGTGTGCTGACCACTGTGCTGGGTGCTTTACACACATAAACTCATTTAGTCCTCATAGCAGCCCTGGGAGGATGCTAAGATATGATTTCCATGTCATTTATTTATTTTGTTTGAGACAGGGTCTTGTTCTGTCATCCAGGATGGAGTGCAGCAGTGTGATTATAGCTCACTGCAGCCTTGAACTCCTTGACTCTAGTAATTCTCCTGGCTCAGCCTCCCAAGTAGCTGGGGCTACAAGCACATGTCACCATACCTGGATAATTTTTATATATTTTTTATAGACAAAGGGTCTTGCTACATTGCCCAGGCTGGTCTCAAACTCCTAGACGTAAGTGATCCTTCCACCCTGGCCTCTCAAAGCACTAGGATGATAAGCATGAGCCACCACACCTGGCCTTATTTCCTCTTTGAAGAAGTGGAAACTGAGCCTCCACGCACGGGCAAGGGACTTTTGCAGAGTTGCACGGTTGGGAGTGCAGAGTCTGGAGGGCGTCTAGCTGCGTCTGACTCCAAATCCAAACCTGGCCTTTCTCTGAATTGTAGGAATCTCCTGGGCACTCTAAACTCAGCCTGGTTGAATGGAGAGAGAACATTTTGGATTTTATTTTCTTTTACTAAATTATCTGCAGACTTTCATTGACCTTGAGACTACCTCAGACAAACCCTGGGCATCTTATGATTTGAATATTTTTATACACTGATTTTTAAAAATTGAGGTAAAACACAAAGTATATGAAGTATGCTAATTCTAATGTTTATATTGTCTCTGTCTTTCTCTCTCTCTCTCTCTCTTTTTTTTTTTTTTTTTTGAGGCGGAGTCTCGCTCTGTCACCCAGGCTGGAGTGCAGTGGCTCGATCTCGGCTCACTGCAAGCTCTGCCTCCCAGGTTCATGCCATTCTGCCTCAGCCTCCCAAGTAGCTGCGACTACAGGCACCGGCTACCACGCCTGGCTAATTTTTTTTTTTTTTTTTTTTTTTTTTTGAGACGGAGTCTCACTCTGTCCACCAGGCTGGAGTGCAGTGGCGCGATCTCGGCTCACTGCAAGCTCCGCCTCCTGGGTTCACGCCATTCTCCTGCCTCAGCCTCCCTAGTAGCTGAGACTACAGGCGCTCGCCACCGCGCCCGGCTAATTTTTTGTATTTTTAGTAGAGACGGGGTTTCACCGTGGTCTGGATCTCCTGACCTTGTGATCCGCCCGCCTCGGCCTCCCAAAGTGCTGGGATTACAGGCGTGAGCCACCGCGCCGGCCTTTTTTTTTTTTTTTTTTTAGTAGAGATGAGGTTTCTTCACTGTGTTAGCCAGGATGGTCACGATCTCCTGACCTTGTGATTGCCTGCCTCGGCCTCCCAAAGTGTTGGGATTATAGGCGTGAGCCACCGTACCCGGCCCAATGTTAGTAATTATTAAACACACACCAGCAACTATCCTCCAGATCAAGATACAGAACATTCCTCATTCCATCAAAGGCTCCTTTGAGCCCCCTCCCAGGCAATCTCCATCGGAGGTACCCATCTCACTCCAGACTCATTGTCCCGACTTCTCTTACTATAGGTTAGTTTCGCCCATTCTTGAACTTCACATAAACAGAAGCACACAGGATGCAGGCTTTTGTGCCTGGCTTCTTTGACTCAACACTGGGTCTGTGAGATGCCTATATGTGGCTGCGAGTGGCTTGTTCCTTTTCATTGCTGTGTAGCACCCCATCACTGTGCTCTGGTTATACCACTCTTTGTGGCTCCCTTCTCCTGCTGATAGACATTTGGGTTATCAGTTGACTTATTCCATTCACTTGACTTATTTCTATTTTCATGATTCTTTTTTTTTTCTGAGACAGTGTCTTGCTCTGTTGCCCAGGCTGGAGTGCGGTGGCGCGATCTCGGCTCACTGCAAGCTCCGCCTCCCAGGTTCACGCCATTCTCCTGCCTCAGCCTCCCGAGTGGCTGGAACTACAGTGCCCGCCACCACACCCGGCTAATTTTTTTTTTTTTTTTTTTTTTTTTTTTTTTTTTTTTTTTTTGTAGTTTTAGTAGAGACGATGTTTCGCGGTGTTAGCCAGGATGGTCTCCATCTCCTGACCTCGTGATCCGCCCACCTCGGCCTATCAAAGTGCTGGGATTACAGGCGTGAGCCACCGCGTCCGGATCTATTTTCATGATTTTGATCCAAAGAGTTTCTTTTGTCAGGGAACTCTGCAGAGGTGTTTGAAGAACAATTGGCTCTCTGGAAGTTTAAGGAACTGCGAATGTTTTCCTGATCTTAATCATTTTGAGTCAGAAACATATATATTTATTGATCCATGTCTTCTGTTAAGAAAAAGACATTGGGAGGGGACGAGGAAGAGAAAGGAGCAAATGAGCTTTAGTGGAAGTTTTCTCATTCTTCTCTTCACTCGAACTACCTGGTAGATGATGGAGTCCTTCTGTAATTTAAAGTCAAATGCTCATAGGTGACAGTGGGAGCCATAATAAATGTGTGGGCGCTGTCCTTTTGGCATCCTTTTTCTGCTACTTTGAGATCTCATAAATAACTGAGTATGTTGGTAAGACGCCTTCCGTCCCTCTGTTTGCTCCAGCTGCAGTTGCTAGGTTGAGCTCCTGGTTGCTAGGGATTTTGTGATCCTGTGGCGGTCCAGAAATATGATGGATCAGTGGAACATGCTTTTGGTATTAACTGAAATGTTTCCCAAGCAAATCTTTTAATGTCACTGTATGCTTTGATGTCGTCCCAATTGGTTGATGATTCTTGCACGTTGCCCAGTTAGAGGAAGTGGCTTGAGTGGAGGAGACAAGTATCTTGGACTGGGAATCAGTCCAACAGTCTGAAAAGCCTGCTTCTAGTCTTGTATCTGATATTAATTTGCTGTGTGACCTTGGGCAAGTGTCACTCCCTCTCTGGCCACTGGATGCTACAAAAGTCAAAGACCTGTTGGCTTTAACAGCCTGCAGTTCATCACCCAAGTTCTCTAAGCAGGCCAAGTGCAAATCAGTTTCTCATTATCGGCTGGTGGATTATTGACAAAAGAATTCCCGTTCCCAGCTCACTTCCTTTCTACCCAGCAGGCTTCTGGGCTGAGTCTCCTTGGCCAGATGGTGTGTGTATAGTAGTTTCAGACTAATTTTAATATTCAATCAAACATGATTGGGATCATAAATCTTAAAAAAAATCCTGCAACCCATAAACATCTGATCATGTCATTTTCTGTATCCTTCTGTTAAAATCTTTGGTAGGCTAGGTGCAGTGGCTCACGCCTGTAATCCCAGCACATTCAGAGGCCACAGTGGGAGGATTGCTTGAGTCCAGGAGTTCAAGACCAGCCTGGGCAACATAGTGAGACCCCATCTCTAAAAAAATAATAATAAAATACAATCATCTAGGCATGGTAGTGTGCACCTGTAGTCCCAGCCACTTGGGAAGCTGAGATGGAAGAATCGTTTGAGCCCAGGAGTTTGAGACTGCAGTGGGCTACAATCACACCACTGTACTCCAGCCTGGGTCATAGAGCGAGACCCTGTCTAAAACAAACAAAATTAGCAGTTTTCTATTGCTGCACAGGAGACAGAAAACAAGTGCCATTTCCTTTAGTGGGAAAGCTCACGTTGGTGGTGGCTTCAAGAAGCGATGTCCTGAAGGGAATCTGGACTTACTGGCTTGCTGTGGGATCTTGATTGATTAATGATGTCTGTTATGAACTCAGGAATATGGTGGGAGCACATATCAGTATTTGCCAGTCATGACTGGAGTTTAAAGGCCACGCCCTTTAGTGTCATGGTCGAGGTCTTCAAGGGTGGCCCATGCCAGCTTCTCTAGCTTTATCTTCTCCCCATCTCTATCTGACCCACCTCCAAAAATAACTACTTCCAGACCAGGCGTGGTGGCTCACGCCTGTAATCCCAGCACTCTGAGAGGCCGAGGTGGGCAGATCACTTGAGGTCAGGAGTTCGAGACTAGCCTGGCCAACATGGTGAAACCCTGTCTCTACTAAAAATATGAAAATTAGCTGGGTGTGGTGGTAGGTGCCTGTAATCCCAGCTACTCAGGAGGCTGAGGTGAGAGAATCGCTTGAGCCCGGGGAGGTGGAGGTTGCAGTGAGCTGAGATCGTGCAATTGTACTCCAGCCTGGGCAACAGAGCAAGACTCTGTCTCAAAAATAAATAAAACAAAACAAAAATAACTGCTTCCATGGACCACCTATTGTCTCCCCAAATCCTCTTTGCTCCTGTGGTTCCCTTTGCCTGTTGGGACTTTTATTGTATTAAATTGGCCAACTCTGCCTATTTATCTTCCAAACTTCTATCACAATTTGATCATCTGCTCTATGCTATTGTCTTTGGCTGTCTTGGGTGGGATTAATTATCCCTTCTCCCTCTGATGTCCCATGGTCCTCTGCATAGACCTATAGCACAGCTTACCCTACAGAGCCTACCTCTAGACCCTACCTGTAGACCCCATATAGCCTACCTACCAACCTGTACCCATAGCCTACCTACCACTTAGCCCTTTTCACACTTAGTTGCTTTTTTTTTTTTTTTTGAGACGGAGTCTCGCTCTGTCGCCCGGGCTGGAGTGCAATGGCCGGATCTCAGCTCACTGCAAGCTCCACCTCCCGGGTTTATGCCATTCTCCTGCCTCAGCCTCCCGAGCAGCTGGGACCACAGGTGCCTGCCACCTCGCCCGGCTAGTTTTTTGTATTCTGTAGTAGAGACGGGGTTTCACCGTGTTAGCCAGGATGGTCTCGATCTCCTGACCTTGTGATTCGCCCGTCTCGGCCTCCCAAAGTGCTGGGATTACAGGCTTGAGCCACCGCGCCCGGCCCACACTTAGTTGCTTTTATGTCTCTTTCCAATTCTACCTTGAGAGGGCCTCAAAGTCAAGGTCTGGGCTTTGCTCATCTTTGCATCTCCAGACCAGAGGCCTGCATAGAACAGAGCTTCCATAAATCTGTAATGCGTGCACACGTGAATGAATAAAAGCCACAGTGCATTTCAAAGTCAGAGAAAAATGATTTGGATAACTTTCCCAGTCGCCTGAGTTCGTCTGTCCATACTCCTCAGCTTAATTGTGGGTAATTTACTGTGGCAATAAAATGACCCCCGCATTCCTCCGAGACGGAGCTCAGCTTCAAGTTGTGAGTCTGTTTTCTCCGTCGTGATGGCCTTGTTTTCTTTCTCTCTCCCTTTGCTTCCAGCCTGAAGATAAGCAGAAGGCGGCAGCTGCCTTTGCCCAGCTCCAGGGTGCCATGGAGACGCTGGGCATCTCAGAGAGCGAGCAGCGGGCCATTTGGCGGGTCCTGGCAGCCATCTACCACCTGGGCGCAGCGGGGGCCTGCAAAGGTATGTCCTTCCTGCTGAGCTCACCTGGGAGGCCAGCTGTCTCCTTTGGCAGGCGCCTGACAAGGCCCTTCTCTCGGGGAGGTGGGAACAGGGTCAATCTGTCACCTTCTGTGTCTCTGGGACTGCTCTCGGGGAGGCTGCTGAAACTAGGCGTCGTGAGGAGGACACAGGGCTGGCATTTCAAGCAAACCTTCTAGACCAGCTGTGTCCACAAGAACTTTCTGCAGTGATGGAGATTACTGCTGTTCAGTGCAGTAACCACTAGCCACAGCCACTACTGAACACTTGAAATACAATAGTGCGACTGAGGAATTGAATTTTTAATTGTATTGAATTCTACTTAATTTAAATTTAAGTAGTCATAGGTAGGGAGTGGCTACTGTACTGGCAGTATGGTAGAGCAACTCTAGAATATGGAAGGGAAGGTTGGGTCTGTGCAGTAAAGGTTCTGTGTTTCTTTTTATTTTTTAAATTTTTATGGTTTGATACAGGGTCTTGCTTTGTTGTTTAGGCTGGGCAGTCGTGGTGCGATCATATCTCACTGCAGTTTCTACTTCCTAGGCTCAAGCAATCCTCCTGCCTCAGCCTCCTGAGTAGCTGGGACTACAGGTGTGCACCACCATGCCTGGTTAATATATATTTTTTATTTTTTGTAGAGACAGGGGTCTTACTTTTTTGCCCAGGCTGGTCTCAAACTCCTAGGCTCAAGCAATCTTCCTGCCTTGACCTCCCAAAATGGTGGGATTACAGGCATGAGCCACTGCACCCAGCCAAGGTGCTACGTTTCTAGCTAGACATCTTGGAGATGCCCTGAAACTGATCTTGTATCCTTATCCCATCCTTAAGTGTCTGCTTGCTGATTTTCCCTATTTTGACCTGGTCTTCCAAGTGGTTCCTGCCATCCCCCCAGTCCTTACCCTCTCCCTATCCAATCATTCACCATGTTCCAGAGATAGTCTCTGTGACATCATTTCTGTCCTAGTTTCTGTGTCCTTACTGTTATCACCTTACATGCAGTGTTTACCTTTGTGCGTGTGTGTGTGCTTGGATGAGTGCAGCAGCCTCCTTGCTGATGCCTTCATTCCTCCTTCTACCCATTCTCATGATGACCATCAAGTTCCTTTCTACTACATAGACCCATACTGTCGTTCTCCTGCTTAGAATCCTCCTGAGGCTTTTCCTTGCCTCTAAATCAAATAAAATTCCTTGGCTTGGCATTCAAAGCTCCTCACCTCCCTAACCTGTCTCTTCTGCTCCCTCTTTTGGCAATATATAAGGTTCTGGGGAGAGAATGAGGATGAAGAGCAAGGGTTTCTGCCTTCATGGGGCCTTTCGTGCCTTGTATTATGGTTGTGACTTTGTCTGGCTCTTTTCAGTGGCTGGTGGCTTCCTTTGGGTCCAGAACATAGAACTGGAAGTTGCTTATTGAATGAACACCCGTGTGAACTGAGGTCTGTCCTGGGACTGTGCATGGATTCTGGCTGACGTTCTGGGCTGTTACCTTAGGGGGCAGCAAAATCTTCGAGAAGGTGCTGGTGCATCCTTTCCGTCGTCCCCACATTCCCAGGCCCTGGGTCCGATTCCTTTGATTCTCATCCATTTGAGCCACATATATTAACCCACTGTTTTGATTTTGGAAATTTCTAGAAGTCATACTGAGTCATACTGAGTCAGGAGTAAGTAAGATGAGATTCCACAGTTGATCCAAGCCAAGGACAGACATGCTGGGCTGGGGCAAATATGAAAAAAAAATGCCACTTGTCTTTCCAAAAATCATCCACGCGCATTCGCAATGGCAAAGATATGGAACCAACCTAAGTGCCCATCAACCAATGAGTGTATAAAGAAAATGTGATATATATATATATACACACACCATGGAATACTACTCAGCCATAAAAATGAGATGAAATAATGTCTTTTGCAGCAACTTGGATGGAGCTGGAGGCCATTATTCTAAGTGAAGTAACTTGAGAATGGAAAACCAAATATACGTTCTCACTTATAGGTGGGAGCTAAGCTATGAGGATGCAAAGGCGTAAGAATGATATAATGGACTTTGGGGACTTGGGTCGGGGAGGTTAAGAGTGGGTGAGGGATAAAACACTACATATTGGGTACATGTGCACTGCCGGGGGGTTGGGTGTACTAAAATCAGTCACCACTAAAGAACTTAACCAAAAACCACCTGTACTCCCAAAATGATTGAAAAAAAAAAAATCAGCCATGGGCCATGCTCGGCACTTGGCTGTCTGGGCATCAGCACTACTTTGCTCAGGGAACTGTGATGTCTCTCACTCAACTTCCTGGTCACTGAGGCCAACCTGAGTCAGGAGCAGACCCTGAGACAGAGATGTGGAAACGTGTTATATATTTGGGGGAGGACCCCAGAAGGCTGTGACAGGGGAATGGGAAAATGACACAGGGGAGGGAAGGCAGGAAGTACAAGGTACATGAAGGAGTGGCTTACGCCTGGGAAACTGAGGCTTGGTCCTGCTGGGGACCCCTGGGAGACTCTGAGGAATATGCCTCCTGGTTGTCCTATTCAAGAGACAAGGAAGTTGAGATATTTATCCAGAAACTAAGGGAGCCCCCTGGCTTGTTAGCCTGTCACCAGGGAAGTGAAGGAGCTCAATTTCATTCCTGAGTTTCTCCTCCTGGGGCAAAGTGGGCCCCCCGCCCGATGTGGGCTCAAGGACCTGACCCATCACATCAGTGCATCTGATGATAAGAGAAAGTCACTTTTATAAATATTTTATTAATACTTGATGATGGCAATAATTTCTGCCAATGCTCCACCCACCCCACCTTATAAATTATTTTAAGAAGAGCTGCCGTCAGTCTGCCTGGGAGGCCTGCCTGGTGATTTACTTACTTATAGATTCTGCTTTGAAAGATTTCATAATAGGTTGCTCTAAAATCAGCTATTAAGAATTTCAAAGTCGTATATAAATGTCTTTGCTTTGTGTCATAACAGATCATTTTGAAATATATTAAGAATCATTTTCATTAATCAGGTTTCTTTCTTTTTTTTTTTTTTTTTTTCATTAAAATGATACTCCCTTCTCAGCGCGCCTGGCTTCCTAACTAATTCTGAGAGCCCCAGTCCTATTTTTAAAAACCAATAATAGTTCCCTCTGGAAAGAATTTGGGCCTTATAACTGGACACAGGGTTTTTGAACTGTTATAGCAATGACAATCACCACTAATATTGGCTTGGTGTTTGACAGTTTCAAAAGCACTTACACCTCTATTATGCCTTTTTATTGCATTAGACATATGTGTTAACTTAATGCCATGGCCAAGAGTCAGGAGTCAGCCTGCTGGGTATGAATCCTGGCGCAGCTTCTCTGAGCCTCAGTCTCTTCCTCTGTAAAATGGGGCTAATGATGGTACCCACTTTGCAGGCTTCTTGTGAGAACTGAAGGAGTCAATGGCAAAAACTGTGGAGCACAGGACTTGGCTCCTGGCAGGGCGTTTCATAAGGGTTCGTTTTCATCCATCTCCATTTTATAGACAAGCAAACAGAGGCTCAGAGAAGGTATGCCACTGATCTGGTATCATACAGCCAGTACCTTCCAGAGTGGGGTTTGGGCCATTCTCATTTTCCTGGGGCCACTGTGCTGAGTGCTTATAGACTCGATGATGTCACCACCTCCTTAGAACAGCCTGGGAGGGGTGGGGACTGTTATGATGCCCATTTTATAGAGGAAGAAACTGATGCGCAGCAGAGAGTTTCATCCGTATTCCTCAGGACGTACAGCTAAAGCTAGAGATGGGATTTGGACTTAGGTCCGCCTAAGCTCTGAGCCCTGAGACCAGCCTCTGGAACCACACCTCCCACCTCCGAAGCACTCTGTGTTCCTGCCTATGGCAGGCCTACAATTCACCTCAATTCTGAGACTACCCTGAGTTAGCAGAGTTAACACAGACCCTTCAGGTTAGGGGTTCAGTCCCACAAGACTGTCCCCACTTTAGATGACAGCTGCAAGCACCTGGCCTCCCATACTTCTAACCAAGTGGCTTTTTTACATAGTGAGTTCTCATGACCCCTTTCTCTTGTCTAATAATTCACTAGAATGACTCACAGGATTCAAGAAAGCACTTTGCTTACAACCCCTGCTCTATTATAAAGGATACAACTCAGGACTAGGGCGAGGGATAAGGGAGGGGACAGAGACTCCTGTCCTCCCTAGGCATGACAGCCTCCCAGCACTTTGATGTGTTGCAAACTCTCTGAACCCCATCCTTTAGGGGTTTCCATGGAGGTTTCTCTATGCAGGCATGATTGATCAAATTATTGGCAATTAACTCGATCTCCCGCTCTTCTGTCACATCTTAAAAAGAAACCCTATAGCCTTTAGCTATTGCCCTCTAAACCGCCATCCCTAAGCAATGCCTTCCCCCCACCCTAAACAACCATGAATCTACTTTCTGTCTCTGTAGATTTCCTCGTTCTGGACAGTTGACGTGAATGCAGTCATGCAATATGTGCATATGTCTGTTGTCTTTTATGACTGGCTGCTTTCTTTTTTCTTTTTTTTTTGAGATGGAGTCTTGCTCTGTCGCCCAGGCTGGAGTGCAGTGGCACAATCTCAGCTCACTGCAAGCTCTGCCTCCCAGGCTTACGCCATTCTCCTGCCTCAGCCTCCCGAGTAGCTGGGACTACAGGCATGTGCATAATGCCTGGCTATTTTTTGAAATATTTTTAGTAGAGGTGGGGTTTCACCCCATTAGCCAGGATGGTCTCGATCTCCTGACCTTGTGATCCGCCCACCTCAGCCTCCCAAAGTGCTGGGATTACAGACGTGAGCCATTGTGCCCAACTGCTTTCACGTGGTATAGTATTTGCAAGACTCATCCATTTTGCAGCATGGATCAGTACTTTAGTCCTTTTTATGGCTGAATTATATTCCATCGTATGGATATACCACATTTTGTTTACCCATGGGCCAGTTTTTTTTTTTTTTTCTTTTATTCTTCCTGAGAGCTGGGTCATAGTAACTGCATAGAAAATTCTAGTTGAATGTATGCCCCAAACCGGCTTGCGCAACAGGTAGAATTAGGCCCATTTTGCAAAGGAGAGCCCAGAGGCAGAGTGGTTCTGTGATGGAACAAATATATATGTGTATGCCAAGAAGACTAGACTTTGCAGTCAGCCACCTCCAGCCAAGTTTCAGCTCTGCCCTTTGATGGATGTGTAATCTTGAACAGATCACTTCCCATATCTAAGCCTCAGTTTTCTCATCTATAAAATGGGGACAGCTATGATACCTTCTCTGTAGGGTGAGGAGTGATGAAACGCAACGATGTTCATAGGAAGCCATTAGTTCAGGGCTTTGTGGTTCTGGAAATGTGTCTGTTTTGTTTGTTCCGCAGATCCCATGGTAGACATAAATCAGTCTTCTGGGTCTGTGTCTCCAGTCCTCTCTTAAACTTCCAGCCAATTACTCTGAACTTGTTGGGGTTTACGCTATTTTTACCTCAACTTACGGTAAGAAACCTTTTACTTCTTGACTCAGTGAACGCACACACACACACACACACACACACACACACACACACACACACATTTCTTTTCTTTATAAAAGAAAAAGAAAAACAAGCCAACACTGGCACGTAGCTACAACCATGCCCAGAAACTCACCCTGGGATATCCACTTTCTCTGCAGCTACAAATCCCATTTTGGGTTTTGTTTCACTTTTATTTTGATTTTTAACCTTATACAATCTCTCCACCCAGCCACCAGAGTGGCCCTTTTCACACAAAACCCAGCCCACACCATTCCTCTGTCCCCATGCCTGCCCAGTTTGCTCGGAGACAAGCTAAGGCTGCTACAAAGATCTCCAGGTTCCAGGGAATAGGGGAGCAATGATTCCCAAGCACTCTCTGTGCTGAGTTACATGCTAGATCACCGGACCTGAGGAAGTATTCAACATAATGCCTTAAAGGTGAGTCTTTGTCTATTGTTTCTTCAGATGGTGCAGTTGTGGCTCAGAGAGGTGGTGCGATGTGCCCAAGGGCACACAGCCAGGAAGTGATGGAGCTCAAAGCTGCCTGAGCCTAAGGCTCTCAGGCTTTGCACAGGGACCGGGACCCTTTTTAGTTGCTGTCAGCATAGATGAGGGTTTTGTGTGTGTATGTGTGTGTGTGTGTGAGAGAGAGAGCACTCCTGAAGTCTAAGCAATTCTCCTGTGTGTGGAGAGTAGCTTTTGGCACAAGCCGGGTGGGCTCAGGTGGACACCCTCCATATAAACTTCTTGGTTGTCCAGGGCAATTGCACTTCGCTCAACCTGGATGTCAGCGGGTGGCCCTGCTCTGTCTGGCAAGGTCCAGGCAGCGAGAAGGCTCCTAAACCTGCATTAGATGCTGCCTGACAGCCTTGGCAGAGGGCACTGTCAGGACTGTGAGATCGGGTATGGTGGAAGACTATGGGCATCACCCATAGACCGCTAATTGTCTGGTTCACCTAGGATGTCCATGCGGCACAGAAGGTGTGGTGGGCTTGCCTGCTGAGGAGGGCAAGGAGATGGGCAAGGAGATGCTTCATCTCTCAGTTCCTCTGATGTCTGGAGGTCAAGTATGGCCTCCCCTCTCCCTCGCTCCTCATGCACAGGTTCTGAGTGTGCCTGCCCTGTGCCCAGCTCTCAGTGGGGATGGAACTGGGCAGCCCCTGTTAAGACACCTTTCCCATGCCAGCCCCATGCTGCAATGTAGCACATGGCATCCCATTCGCTCCTCTAGATAAACTTAACCACATTCTGCAGATGAGGAAACCGAAGCTCCTCCAGGAGAAACCGCTTGCCCAGGGCACACAGTGAGGCTGTGCCCGAGCTTGGACTGGGACTCAGGTCTGTCTGGCTCCAAGGCCTCCTCCTTCCACTGCAGCATGGAAAGAGGATGGTCAAAGGACAAATGGTCCCTCTTTGGGGACTGTCGGGTTGGACCAGGGCAAGATTGCTGTGAATTTATTCTTGGAGCCTCAGCTGGGAGCCCTGGAGCTCTCTCCAGGGATCCTTGTCTCATGATCACATCACCCAGTTGGACATCATCTCTGTCCTAGAAGCCTGGAATGGCTTCCCAGTCAGGCTCCTGGCTTCCCGTCTTCCCCATCCTTTCTGCCCCTATCTGCTGTCATGCCACAGCCAGCAGAAACTCCCCAGTTCACACATTTGGTAGGGTTACTTCAACAGAGCTACCGATGACGCGGTATGAGGGCAATTCCAGCTGCTCTGGTCCCTGCGCACCTCTCCCGCCTCAGTTTGCACCCATGATGCTGTGGCTCAGCTGCAGAGGATGTTTTCAGTTTTACTGTCTTGCTCTTCCCTGCAAGAGCTGTGGTATGGCGGTCTTGTCCTCTCCTGTTCTCCCTACTTCCCTTTGCCAATGCCTCAGCTCTTGATTCGAAAGTCACTGCCCCCACAAGCCTTCCCTGGCCCTGAACAAGCTCTGGTTTTCCTGCTCTGTATGCTCGAGGCATTCCCTGGCCTCCTTTATTTGTTTTTCATGTGAGATGATTGATTATTGGATTAATGTCTGTCTCCTATGCTGGGCTGTAGCTCTGTGAGTACAGAGGTCTTGTCTGATTCTGATAATCGTTGCATCCCCATGGCCTAGCACAGGGCCTGGCACATAGTATGTGCTCAATAAGTATTTATTGAGCCATGTGTCTTCTTGGCAACTCTCAAAGGAGGGAGAGGTCACCCTGGAATTGAGGTGAGATGAGGGATGTGAAGGGGTTGTGCACTTAATCACATTGGCAGCTGAAGGAGAGGGGCCAGGCAGGAGGACAGACAGACAAGAGCACTGAACGACAACCACCCTGCTCCTGTGGGCATCCCCTCTTGCTCTGACTCTAGGACGCCTCCCATCACAGCACACGTGGCTCCTGGGCTTAGTCAGTTTATTACAGTCAGATTTATCTCGAGAGTCTGGGCACAGCTGACCTTTGGATCTTAAAAACCTGCTTCCATGGTGGCAATGAGACTGCATCCCTCCCTCTGTCTACATAGTATCCACACCTCCTTTCTGTCTCTCTGGCTTGCCATCACTGATGGGTTCCTGGGGAAGGCAGCAGGAGGGGGCTCTGAGGGCCAGCACCACATGGCAGGCAGAAAACACCTGGTGATTTGATAGTGGTTGATTTGCTGCTCACCAAAGCTCATGGCTCAAGCCATCACTCCAGGTCCATTAGATAACAATTCTTCCAAGCTCATGCTTCTCTCCTTTGGCAAAAAGTGGCCTGTGGAACGATTAGCTGGTGCTTGTGTATTTCGTATGGCAGTCAATGGATGCTTTCTGGAGCTAAACTTGGTAAAGAGAGAGTAGGAAGGAGGGGAGAGCTGGCGTCCCAGAATTGAACAGAGCAGCATTCAAGTCCAGGTTTGCTGATCACCTGGCAGTGTGATTCACCCTGTGTCAGAGACTTTTCATCTCATTGGACCTCAGTTTTCTTGTCTGTAAAATGATAATAACCTCACCTACCTTCTACAATCATTGTACAGTCAGATAATAAATGTTTAATACTTGGCATATAGGAAGTATTCAGTAAGCAGTAACTCTTTTCTTTGCAAAGCATTTTGGCTGTCAGTTCTTTCTGTTGGCATTAAAGCCTGCCTCTGAGATGGGCTTGATGAGAGTTGTTAAACCCATTTGGTGAGTGAAGAACTTGCACCTCTCAGAGGTGTGGCTCCTCATCTAAAGGCATGAAATGAAACTTCTGTGTTAGAGAACAGGTTCAGAACCAGAATCCAGTTTTAGACTCTCAACTCAGTGCTCTTTCCGCAGCTTAGCAGAAGGCCCGAGAGGCCAAGGGCAGTGTAAGGCAGTGGTTAGAGCACAGTCTAGCGTGACACAGACCTGGGCTCAGATTGAAGTAAGAATTCCAGCACTGGCTGGCTTTGTGGCTGTTCTGTTACAGTGCTGCCGAAGGAATCAGCCCCAAAGCCCATGGCTTAAACAATCACTTTATTATTTCCCAAGGCTTCTGTGTATCTGCACTTTGGAAGGGCTCAGCTGGGAGGTTTTGGTTTGGGGTCTCTTATGTGGCTGCAGTCAACTGGTGGCTGATGAAGCATAGGAAGGCTGGAGTAGCCCATTTCCCAGGCTTCATGTGGTCTCAGGTCTCTCCCCGTGGGCTGGTTGGGCTTCCTTATGGCATGGTGGCTTCAGGACTCCAAATGCAAGTTTCCAGGAAGCAAGATGGAAGGTGCATCACCTTTTCTGAGCTGCAACATTTCTGCCGTGTTCTGTTGGTAAAAATCATGTCACAATTTCAAGGATGAGCAAAACCAAATTCCACCCCTAGATGAGGGAGCAGTGAGATTCTAGGGCGTGTAGGATGGGAGCTATTGGTGTGGCCATATCTTGCCATAGTGACCTTGAGCAAGTAACTTAAGCTTTCTGAGACTTAGTTTTCTGAGTCTCACAGGTCTGTTTTGCAGATGAACTGAGATGCTATTTGCCAAGGGCTTTGGGGTACAGTGCCAGGCATATAAGTAAGAGTTAGGTTTTAAAAATCATAGTGTTGCAAAGTTTCCATAGCCAATGCATCCCGGCTCCCTACTGAGGTGGAGATAGAATGGCTCCTGAGACTTTTGCTCTCTGCTTTATTATCAGTGCCCCCGACCATTCAGTGAGACCTCCAAAAGACCTTCTTCCTAGAGAAGAGTAAATCAAGGATGAACTCTATGTCCTCTTTGCAGCAAGATATGATTTCTCTGTCTTGGGGCCTCTTTTTTTGTATGAGATTAAAATCAGACACAATCCTCTTCCCAGCAGTGACCTCTGTTAAAATCCTTTCCAAATTTTCCCTGTTCTCCACGTCAGCCCCAGGGCCGGGGATCACTTTGCATAAATTCTCACTTTTAATTCTCACAGCAACCCTGACAGGTAGGGAAAGAATCACCATTTTTGTGGTCCAGGATGCTGAGTCTCAGGATCTTGCAGTCTTTGTCAAAGTCAAACAAGGTCTAGTTTTCCATCCAGCATGTGATGGAGCCAAGGTCAGAACTCAGTACCTGTCTGCCTCCAAAGTTCTTGCTCTTCTCCACTACAAGGCCACCCAGCTGGCTGAGCTGGTGGGTACCTTCTGGGTGCTAGGATCTCCACCCTCTCTCCTGAGAGTGCCTTCTCAACTCCATCTAATCTCCATCCAGTCCTCAATTTGGAAGGTTGTCTCTGTAAGCAGAATCGAGGAGAGCTCAGACTTGGGGCTAAAGGCATGGGTTTTTGAATCAGGCTGACCAGTGTTCAATCCTTTTCTCCTGCATAGTCCAGGTGACTCCTTTGACCTCTGAGACTCAATGTCCTCATCTGTAAAGTGGGGATAATCAGAGTGCCTGCCACCTAAGGTTCTAGTGAGGCTGACATTATTGAACTTGAGTATTTAAAGCTCTGTCATTGCTATCATTGGCATTATTGTTATTAATGAAAAATCGGTCCAGGACCCAGGAGAGTTTTCCTCAGCAACGTTTAGGAGAGGCTGACCTGGGCTGGTTTTTTTTTTTTTTTTTTTTTTTTTTTGAGATAGAATCTTGCTCTGTCACCCAGGCTGGAGTTCAGTGGTGTGATCTTGGCTTACTGCAACCTCTGCCTCCTGGGTTCAAGCAATTCTCTGCCTCAGCCTCCCGAGTACCTGGGATTATAGGCGCCCACCACCACACCCAGCTAATTTTTGTATTTTTAGTAGAGATGGGGTTTCACCATGTTGGCCAGTCTGGTCTTGAACTCCTGATCTCATGATCCACCTCCCTCAGGCCCCAAAGTGCTGGGATTACAGGCGTGAGCCACTGCGCCCAGCCTGGGCTGGTCTTTAACCTTCTCCTATCCCTGTGGTCCCATAGCTGTAAGAGTTGAAGTGCGTCTCCCTGGGGAGTCAGACTATTGGTCACCCTGCCTCTTGTCCCTCACCACTTGACAGAAATGACAGTAATGTTCGGAACTCGAAATGGCAACAAGGATGAGTGATGCTTGTCTTGATGGGGGCTTTGCTTGGTTTGCTTTTTTTCTAAAGGCTGATGGGTTATTTAATTTATTTGTCTCTAAATTTGCCAGTCTACTTGCTGCTGACCCATTGCTTAATATATGACACAGTCAGAACCATATATAACCCAGCAAGGGGTCCCATAATGAGGTGATGAAGGGAGGCTGCTATCTAGCCGGCACCTCACTCCCTGCCTGCCACCATCATAAAGAGATCAGTCCAGGAATGGATGGAGCTGTAACTTGGGGAGTCAGGAGGTGCTCGTGGGGAGGAGAGACAGCATCAATAATGACAAGGGCCCAGTCCCCCACAGAGCTGGGATACCCCAGCACCAGTAGCAAGGACAGTCCATCCAGGGATAGGAGGAGGTGGCTGGATGCTCTCCAAGCTGTGGTAAGACCTGAGAGTAGACAGTCAGTGATAGTCACAGAGGGACTGTTAACATAACACAATGACCATATATTCAAGAGCTTTGGGAAGTGTTTTAACAGTCTTACTGTTTTAAAGCAATCGTATGAGGAATACATCAATGTTGTCTGTCTACAAAAATTGGAAATAGTCCAGAAGAATAGAAAGTTAAAAAAAAAAAAAGGTCTTTCCTCATACCCCAACCCCAAATCCCATTGCTATCAAAGGTGACTACTGTGAACAGTTTGGGGTGTGCCCTTCTTTCAGGTTTTTTTTTGAGACGGAGTCTCGCTCTGTCGCCCAGGCTGGAGTGCAGTGGCGTGAACTTGGCTCACTGCAAGCTCTGCCTCCTGAGTTCACACCATTCTCCTGCCTCATCCTCCCAAGTAACTGGGACTACAGGTACCCACCACCACGCCCAGCTAATTTTTTTGTATTTTTAGTAGAGATAGGGTTTCACCGTGTTAGCCAGGATGGTCTTGACCTCCTGACCTTGTGATCCACCCGCCTTGGCCTCCCAAAGTACTGGGATTACAGACGTGAGCCACCACGCCTGGCCGCCTTCAGGCTTTTTTTTTTTTTTTTTTTTTTAAATAGGCTATAATTTATTTATTTATTTATTTTTTGAGATGGTGTCTCTCTGTGTCACCTAGGGTGGAATGCAGTGACATGATCTCGGCTCACTGCAACCTCCGCCTCCCAGTTTCAAGCGATTCTCCTGCCTCAGCCCCCTGAGTAGCTGGAATTACAGGCATGCACCACCATGTCCAGCTAATTTTTATTTATTTATTTGTAGAAACAGGGTTTTACTATGTTGCTTAGGTTGGTCTCAAATTCCTGGCCTCAAGCGATCCTCCTGCCTCAGTCTCCCAAAGTGCTGGGATTACAGGTGTGACCCACTGTGCTTGGCTGACTTTAATTCTTAAAGCATTTTAGATTTACAGAACAATTGAACAGAAAGTACAAAATTCCTACGTACCCCTTCTCCTTGTCCCCACAGTTCTCCCTATTACTGATATCTTGTGTTGAACCAATATTGATACTCTGTATCAGCAAAGGTCCATAGTCTACACTCTTTCTGTTGTGTTCTTCCGTGGATTTTGACAATTATATGTCATGTATCCACTGTTATAGTATCATACAGGATAATTTCACTACCTTAACCTGGCTAGTTTTGTTTTTTTTTTAAAACTTTTTTTTCTTTTTATTTTTTGAGACTGAGTCTCACTGTGTTGCCCAGGCTGGAGTGCAGTGGTGTGATCTCGGCTCACTGCAACCTCTGCCTCCTGGGTTCAAGGGATTCTCCTGCCTCAGCCTCCCGAGTAGCTGGGATTACAGGTGCCTGCCACCACACTTGGCTAAATTTTTTGTATTTTTAGTAGAGACAGGGTTTCACCATGTTGGCCAGGCTGGTCTCGAACTCCTGACCTCACGTAATCCACCCACCTCGGTCTCCCAAAATGCTGGGATTACAGGCGTGAGCCACCGTGCCTGGCCTTTTTCTTAAACTTTTGATTTGAAATAATTATGCACTCCCAGGAAATTGTAAAAATCACACACAATATTCCATGAAACCTCTCCCAGCAGCCCCCAGTGAGGGCATCATGCATAGCTGCGGTACATATCGAAACCAGGACACTGATGTTGGTGAATTACTGTAATCCAAACAGCCTTTATCTTCAGACCTCGAAACTGAGCATTTAGTTGCATCTATGCATTTAACACATATATGTGGATTAAGTGGTTGGTTATTGCTTTTTATGCCAGTGGGTTCGCACCATCTTTGTTCTATGCCTTTTGCTTTTTTCACACATCATATCTCGCCTTGGGCCTCTTTCCACATTGCTTCATAGGGATATTTCTGATTCTCTTTGTCAACTGCAGGGGACTGTCCAGAATGAATGGGCCTCTGTGTATATGACAGTTCTGTTTATGAGCATTCATGTTGTTTCTTGCTTTTTTGGTATTATAAATAATGGCACACTGAACATCCTTGTGTACAGACAGTTGTGCGCATTTTCCTGGCAGTGGAACTATTAAGTCGGGTGTGTCCAATGTTTAACATTTCAATGAACCCTCCCAATTCACCTCCCTGGATGTTATTATGGGCTGGTTGGCTCACTTAGCCCTCACAAGTCTATGGGGTAAGTACTATGGGGTTATCATTTCCATTTGTAGGTGGAGCAGCTGAGGCTCAGAGAGGTGCAGCCACTAATTCAGGGTCACACAGTCCCAAGTGGCACAAAGCTGGACTATCTGTCTGCCATGTACTATGTCACTGGGAGTCCGAGGAAGGCTTGGCATTTTTAAAGGGACCTGCTGTTTCCACTTTAAGGATGCTGTGTCTGTCCTCTCCTCTAAGACAGGCCTGTCCTGTCCTTGTGTCTCTGGGCTCACATCTATTTCCTTAGGTGAAGCATGCAGGGCTCAGAGGAGCCCAACCAGGTCCCCATCTGGTGGCTTCTCACTGCAGCTCATAACTCTGCTTGGCTCTCCTCCAATTCTAAGAGGCTTCTCCCTTCCTTCTCCACCTCCATTCCAGCTGCTTCTACCCCTTAATGAGGTGAGCTTCACCCTGTAACAAGGTGCTCCAAGCCCAGAGTATATTTGCTTTCCCTACGTTTTTCCCGAGGGTGCTGATTAGAGTTGGTGTCTGGGACCCAGCTGGCTGCGACAGCTTTGTTCAGTTCTACAAGCTCTGAATTAAAGGGCGTGAAGAGTGGTGGAGTCAGGAGAAGCGGGACTACTGCAGGGCTGGGCCTAGGCTTCTCTGTGCAGAGGGCGTTGGACAAGCAAGCTCAGCCTCCCAAGACCTCAACTTGCCGGGGCTCCGCCAGTTCTCATAGAGATCTCTCTGCATGGTTGAAAAAGCAAGGACACTTGGCCCTAAGAGCATCCCTGATGGGTGGAGAGTCCAAGGGCAGGAAAGGGACTTGGACTGCAGCCAGCCTAAGCCCCTTTTTGAACATGGCAGGGACGAAGTCTCAGAGAAGGGAAGAGACTTTCTTAGGGTCACCCAGCGAGGCTACAGGGGCCTAGAATCATGGTCTCCTGACTCCTGAGTGAGTGCTCTGTTGATCCTGTTTGGCTTCCTCTCTCCTTCCCTCCTTTCTCCTATCTCTCTTCCTTCTCTCCTTTCCTTCCCACCTCTCTTCATCCTTCTCTTCTCTCCTCCTTTGCTTCTTTCTCATCTCCTTCTCTCTTTTCCCTTCCCTTCCCTCCCTTCTTTCCTCTTCTATCCTCCTCTTTCCTCCACTTCTTCTTTCCCTCTACCTTCTTTTTTTTTTTGAGACGGAGTTTCACTCTTGTTGCCCAGGCTGGAGTGCAATGGCGTGATCTCCGCTCACTGCAACCTCCACCTCCCGGGTTCAAGCGATTCTCCTGCCTCAGCCTCCTGTGTAGCTGGGATTACAGGCATGTGCCACCATGCCTGACTAATTTTGTATTTTCAGTAGAGATGGGATTTCTCCATGTTGGTCAGGCTGGTCTCAAACTCCCGACCTCAGGTGATCCACCTGCTTTGGTCTCCCAAAGTGCTGAGATTACAGGCCTTAGCCACTGTGCCCGGCCCCTCTCCCTTCTTTTCTTCTCCTCTGTGCCTATTGGATGATAAACCCTCACCTTCCACGATGAAATTTCAGTCAAATTAAGAAAGATGGACCCAGGCTATCTTGGATGGTAGATGAAGCTGGGGGAAGAATTCTGGGCAGGAGACAACCAAAGTTGAGAGTGGTCAGTTCCACTCAAGAGTTTCTAGAGGCAGAGACCCTTGAACCAAATCTTGAAAACAGAATAAATTAGGGAGGGTGCTCTAGGCAGAGGAACCTGAATGGCAAAGACACAATGGCTTGATTCAGCGTGGAGCAGGTTCAGGGTCCTCCTTCTGAATGCAAGGCCTAGGACCTCTGTCTTCCTAATCATAAAACATCAACCTAAGGGCCCCTGCACTGGTGCTGTGAACTTAAGGGCTCTAATGGAAACAGGATTGCCATGTGGCCTAGCATTCTGGAGATTTCATCGATCTGTCCTTGGATAGCCCTGTCACCTCCTCTGCCCCATCCTGCCCAAATGCCTTCCCATGGCTGCAGGCCCTGTATCCTCTGCCCTGCCCCAGCTAGTGGCTTGGCTCTCAACCTGACAGCTACTGCAGCCGGGTCTATTGTGGGCCATAGGCAAGGATTTATTCTGCATTTTCTGAGCATGTAGAATTTATTCATAAAGCTGGAATGGCTGGTCAAGATGTAAACAATTAAATATTAAAAAAAAAAAAAACTTGCTGAGAAGTGGCGATGCTGGAAGACGGAGCTCACTGGTAGTCCCACACCTTGGGAAGGTGGGGTGAGGAGGCTGGGACACCTAGGGGACCCCAGTTTCAGACTAGTTGAGCCACTTATTTGTTGAGTAGCTCTGTGAAAGTTTCTACCCTTCTTCTGGGCCTCTCTCTCTCCTAAATAATAACAGCAGCTCACATTGAATCAGTGCTTACCGTGCGCCCAGGCACTGTTCTTTTTTTTTTTTTTTTTGAGACAGAATTTCACTACTGTTGCCCAGGCTGAAGTGCAATGGCGCAATTTTGGCTCTCTGCAACCTCTGCCTCCCAGGTACAAGTGATTCTCCTGTCTCAGCCTCCCAAGTAGCTTGGATCCAGACACTATTCTAAGAGCTTTGGCTACTTCAATAATCTCATGGAGTAGATGCTATTATCTTATTTTACAGATGAAGAAACTGAGGCTCAGTGGGGAGAAAGAACTTGCTGAATGGGGTGGACTAGTTGCTCTCCATGGTCCCTTTTTACCTTGATTACCAAATACCCTATTCACCCCTTTTTGGAAGGGAGATAGTGATGGCTCAGTGAGAACTCCAATACGTATGAGTTCTGGACTCGTCATTCAGAGACAAAGCATAACAATGCTAGCAATAACAATGACAATGGCAATGATGATGGAATGAATTGTTAATATTTACTAAGAATTCGTCTTCTGCTAGACATGATTTAATTGCTTTGCATGGATTATTCCATTTAATCCTCATAACTCTATGTGGTAGATGATACCCATTTTATGGATGAGTAAGTGAAGGCTCAGAGAAGCAAAGTAAGTTACCTAAGGTCATGGACATAGGGAAAGAAAGAGCCCAATTTGGGACCAAGAGGTTCTGTCTTTAAATCCCATACCCTTATTCTTTACATCACACTGAATTGCAGGGTTCATGGCCATACCAATAAGTGAAATTGGTAATCATGCCTTTTTGTATGGTTGTTGCATTGATGAGATTACATGCTTAGCACAGGCTCAGATGCATGGTGAGTACTCAGAAAATGCCAGCTACTCTTGGGCTTCCCTCGGACCCAGGAAATAGCTTTAAAGGGGACAGTCTGATAGGCCAAATGGCCCCCGCTCAGCCTGCCTTAGCGAGGGGCATATGAATGTGGAAAGAGCATTACAGGGGACCATCTAGGTCTGGCATTGGTCCTGGGCTCTACCTTGCTAGCTGAGTGCCCTCAGGCAAGTCGCGCATAGGCTTGCAGCTGGTCCACTCTTTGAGCCTTTGCCCCTGCAGGTGCCCCATGTGACATCTTCCAGCCAAGGTCTGCCTGACGACTCTGCTCCTCAGCTTGGATCACCTGCTCTGGGACACACTTATAGGTAGCTTGACACATTCAATGTCTTATTTCATTCTTAAAACAACCAGATGGGAGAGGAGCTACTCCATTTCACAGATAAGGCAACTGAAGCTCAGAGGGCTGATGTCTCCACTTGAGATCTTGCAGCCAGGTTGAAATTGTCTTTGGAAAACCAGCTTCCAGTTCTTTCCACAATTCCCACCACCTCAAAGATGTCTCATCCATCTTTCTCCTCCAGCTTCTTGATCAAATTAGTTTGAAAGACCCCCCACAGGCTCCCTTCCGCTTGTAAATTCCCCATGCACGTTGGCATATTCAAGGTTCTGAGAAGTCCTGCAAGAAGGAAACCTGTTTTACTGAGTTTAGTTTGATGTTGCTCCAACTGATTTGCTCATAAAGCCTTCTTTTCCCCCAAACACCTGCTTGTAGTCTCCAGAATGTTGGGAGTGGTCTGTGCTGTGTTCTCAGTTGTTAAGGTACGGGCAATGATTCATGCTGGATTGTGTGTAACTCAGCATCAATTTATAGACGGCACATTGGCCAGGCCTTTGGACAACTTTCTCCAAACCCAGTCAGGTGGAACAATATGTCCAGGTTTGTGGGGCTGCATGGTACCTGAGGGCAGCAGGACCTGGAAGGAGCCCTAAGAAACAGGAATGGATTTGAAGTTCTAGCCTCCAAGAATGAGAAGGTTACATTTTCCATGTTCTCAAAAATAGAACTTTTCTGGATGTCCCCGGGCAGAAAGCCACAGCTATCTGAAATGGATTTTCTCCCGGGGTTTCTCTTTCTGACCCATTTGTCATTTTTAAGGGTGGAAATCTCCGAGTGGGATCATAATAGAGTTGACATGTACTGAGCAGGTTGTGTGTTATGCATCCTGCCTGTATAACCTCATTCATTCTTCCTTTTTATTGTTATTATACTTTAAGTTCTAGGGTACATGTGTACAATGTGCAGGTTTATTACGTAGGTATACATGTGCCATGTTGGTTTGCTGCACCCATCATCAACTTGTCATTTACATTGGGTATTTCTCCTACTGCTATCCCTCCCCCACCCCCTGACAGGTCCCACTGTGTGATGTTCCCCACCCTGTGTCCCTGTGTTCTCCTTGTTCGTCTCCCACCTATGAGTGAGGACATGTGGTGTTTGTTTTTCTGTCCTCGTGATAGTTTGCTTAGAATGATATAACCTCATTCGTTCTTCACAAGCACTCCATGGAGTAAATTCTGTGTCATTCCCATTTTACAGAGGAGGAGACCGAGGCTCAAAGTGTTGACACGACTTTGCCAACATCATGCGGCTTTAAGCAATGGAGGTGGGATTTGAACTCAGGCAGTCTGTCTCCAGAACATTGCCTTTTCCTGTAGCAGCTACAGCCTTTTAGACTTATCTCTTCTCTATAGGTGGCCTCCTTCCTCACAGGCCTCCGAATTGTAAACCTCTGTGTGAGGAAAAGTGAACCAGATGCAGCAAGATTATAAATAAGTCACATAATGTTGAGTAATTCAGCAACAGCACAGCTATTGTTGGAAGGAGAAATAACTTGGTTATTAATAAAAGCAGGAGGCCACAGTAATTGATAGCAATTGAACTCATGGTGCGTGGGGAAAAACAGCTATGTTATTTCTCTCTCTTTCTCGTTTTCTATTGACAGAAAGGGAAAAACCTGCCTTTGCAGGTGGATTTGAGCAACTCAGAAACTGCTGTTTCATTACTTTCCCTTGTTCCTTTTCCTCCCTTCCTCCCTCTTCCTTCCTTCTTCCTTCCTTCCTCTTTCTCTCTTTCTTTTCCTTCCTTCCTTCCTCCCTTCCTTCCTCTCTTTCTTTCTTTCTTTCTTTCTTTCTTTTCTTTCTTTCTTTCTTTCTTTTCTTTCTTTCTTTCTTTCTTTCTCTTTCTTTCTTTTCTTCCTTCCTTTTCTTTCTCTCTTCTCTCCATTTCCTTCCTTCCTCTTTCTTTCTCTTTCTTTTCTTTCTTTCCTTCCTTCTTTCTTTCTTTTTCTTCTTTCTTTTTTCTTTCTCTCTTTCTCTCTCTCCTTTCTTTCTCTCTCTCCGTCCTTCCTTCCTCTCTTTCTCTCTCTCTCCTTCCTTCCTCTCTCCCTCCCTTCCTCTCTTTATTTCTTTCTCTCTCTCTCTTTCTCTCTCTCTCTTTCTCTCTCCTTCCTTCCTTCTTCTTTCTCTTTCTCTCTCTCTCCTTCCTTTCTTCCTCCCTCCCTCCCTTTCTCCCTCTCTCTCTTTCTTTCTCTTCTTTCTCTCTCTCTTTCTTTCTTTCTTTTCTTTCTTTCTTTCTTCTTTCTTTCTTTCTTTCGTTCTTCTTTCTTTCTTTCTTTCTTTCTTTTTTCTTTCTTTCTTTCTTTCTTTCTTTCTTTCTTTCTTTCTTTTCTTCTTTCTTCTTTCTTTTCTTTCTTTCTTTCTTTCTTTCTTTCTTTCTTTCTTTCTTTCTTTCTTTCTTTTTCTTCTTATTCTTCTTTCTCCGTCTTTCTTTCTTTCTTTCTTTCCACCTGTATGGCTGGCCACTCTGCCCTGCTTCACACCCATTCTGCCACCGAGAGAATTACTGACTCAGCCCCGCCTGTGCTGGCATATTGGTTGGAGGCTGGCCTCATCTCAGACATACAAATGGTTACTAGGAAATAGAAGAGACAGAGAAAGAGCAGCGTGCCAGGCTGTTGTCTTCTTTTTAGAGAGGCTTCCCTTGGCCTCCATAATAAGGGAAGATCCAACCAAACCTTGCTAACATGGTCATGTTAGGTCCCTACAGCCTCAGGGGCTCTCTTAGACGTAACACCTTAGCAGGAGTGCAGATGCTGAGTTAAGTGTTCGAGGGCAAAGGGTTCATGCGGGAGGTGAATCCAGGAAGGACCAGGAGGGCAGTGAGGGAAACGGGGCAGGAAGGCAGGAACTGTGGGCCCACCTGCCATGGGGACCTGTTTCTCCCTAGCAACTGGAAAAATGGCTGACAACCAAAAGCACACACCAGAAATGATCTCAAAAAGGCTGTGCATCTGGCTTTGTGCAACGAAGTAGGAACAGCAGAAACAGGAATTGGACCCAGATCCGATTTGGGCCAACACCCATGTTATTGCCCAGTTCCTTTTCTCCATACCACAGGTGCCAACTCAGGGTTCTTTACCTCCCCTGGGAAGACAGTTTGGTCACCACCCATGTCTAAGCAAAGATAGAAGAATCCATGGGATTGGATTTTGTGTACCGGCCAGCCTTTGGGGAGCTGATAGTAGAAGATGCTTTTCCTGGCAAAGCTCCCTGTGTGCCCACCTGGATTGCACCAGCAGCATGCATCTCAGCTGCACCTGCAAATATCCCCCCTAGGTGAGGCAGGATTTAGAGAGTCCAGCCAGCTTCCATTAACCACTCTTCTTTTCAGAAATATCAATTACCAATTTCCTTTATGACTTCTTCCAAGCTCATCGAGGCCAGAAAGGTCACTACAATTGCAAGTGTTTAGAGAGCAGGCGTGGAGTAGAGCAAGAGGGGACAGGACCTCACCTACCTAGAGAGACATCTCTTATTTAGTTCACTCTCAATCCCCAGCACAGGAAGAAGAAAGTCTCATTCAGTGATAATAGCCTTTAACACCTCTCTCTAATATTTGCTAATCTCCCTTCTTAACAAAGAGAGAGCAGACTTCAGGCTCACAGGTAATCGTATTTAATTAGAATCTAATGACATTATTGTGCTTATGTAATTTCGTTTCTACTTTCTATTTATGGCAGGTAATAATTCTCATTTAACATAGTGTGATAATATTTCTGTTTACAATTTATTGAAGTGAAAATGAAAAGTGAGTCCATTTAAAAGTAGAATCAAAAAGATA